>NC_092165.1:36210723-36225723 GCF_045791955.1 Oncorhynchus clarkii lewisi
GGTCTAGTCTAGTGTAAGGGTGGGTGTACCCTGAGTATTTAGAGCTGAGTAGAGCAGCTATACCCTACAGGTAGTAGCTGTAACTATGCAGCCTGCTGCCAAGAGAGTGGGAGGACGATAAAGAGATGATTCGGTTACGATCTGAGTTCTTCTCCCGATTTTACACGCACACATCTTCTACGTTTATGCAAATCTTTGGAGGGCATTATAGGGGATAAGCTCATTTTCTAGTCTGATTCCCACTCTGCTACATGCTTTAATGAGTCTTCTAGCAAAAGGGTGCTTGTTTTAGGGTAGAATGGAAGTCCCTATGGTAGTCTACTTACTACACATAGTCAGTGTGTCTTTACCACACTTGATCACTTTTGTTCCTCTATTTTAAGGGACAGGGGGCAGACTGAGGGAGAGATCTGAGTGCTTTAGTGCCAATAGCTCTGTTTATTGGAAGCCAGCGTCGAATACTGTTTTATTACCCCAAGGAGGTATTAGGAGTATTAGTCAGCAAGGATAATTTCTTATTTACATGCCCCAAGCAGTGAGCAAGCAGCACTCTTAAGGAAGAGAGGGGCTGAATGCGCAACAAAACAAATCAACATGCCAAACAAGATGCAACCGTCTTGGCTGGCTTCAGGGCTCAGGCTGAGAAAACGTTCATTATGCATTTACCATAATTCATTTAGAAGGTTATCACTTTCAGAATACAGGGGAGATGTTTGGAAGGGGGTGAGGGAAAATATCATATCAAAAGAGAGAGATAAAAAAAGAAACAAGCTATAAGAGGAGAGGGAGGTCTGCGCCTGTATTTTTAAGTGCTGTTCCAATTACACACTTTTCCATGTTCCGAGGCCGGAACATGCATGTTAAATGCTGCCATATTTTTCCTTCTTTCCAGTGTCTTGCCCGACCCCCTTGAAATGCAGGAGCTTGATTTTGCTTTAATGAAAGCCGTTTGGTTTGGGGATTTACTTCTCTCTGCCATTTTGTTGTGATTGAGGCTGCCCAGCGATGCTCTACTTCAAATATTGTCTTTCTCCTATTTTATCGTCTTCTGCCCGGCCTAGTCAAGGGTTTGTGTGTGTGTGTGTGTGTGTGTGTGTGTGTGTGTGTGTGTGTGTGTGTGTGTGTGTGTGTGTGTGTGTGTGTGTGTGTGCGCGCACCATGACAGTGTGCTGTGTAGTATTTGCATGTTTCTGTCTTTCTCCACTGGCAACGATGTTTTTGAGAAAAAAACAAAGTTTTTTTTAAAGCATCTTTCCGTCCGCCATCAGGCAACGATGACTAAGGCCCCATTAGAACAATTGGAGGAAGCTAAGGAAGAAGGGAGGGTTTCAAAGAATGAAAGAAAGAAGAAAACATTGCTATCTTGCGATAGCCAGTCCTTTCTTTACATTTTCTAAAAACAAAAACCCCCCCACCATGGAAATAAAACACATTATTACAAAAAAAGAAAGAATACAAATTGAGAGAAGAAAATCACATTTCAAATATTTCCTAAGTGAGGAGGAAAAGCTGCATTGTTTGGAACGAATGCTTACTCCCTGGGATGCAGTCCTTAGACAACTGTCTGCAGTAGACATCTGTGAAGCCTGACCTTATGACCCCGGAAAGAATGCTCTTAAGGTGGGGGGGGGGACTACCCCTGCCTTTACCCCTAAATGGCCTGAAGTACAGCCCATCCAGCACCACTGGAGAACAAACTCCACAACTATTAAAAACATACCAACACACAAAAACAAACGAGAAGTGTAACAAAAAAAAAGAACAGAGATAGAGAGATGAAAATAAGACTGAAGGGGCCCAGGCATGGGCCAAGTAGGAGAGAAAGAGAGAGAGCAGAGCGTAGGACTTGGTCTGGATTCTGCCCCACAGGCCTCGCTGCCTGTTCCTCTTCTGGCCCCCCATGAGATCGTTTTCATCCTTTATAAGTCAAAAGGAAGCCCAGTTGAAAATGAAAGGTTACGCAAGCCAACCAGCATCGAGGCCCTTGGTACAAAGACAGAAAAAGAGAGAGAGAGAGAGAGGAGAGAAGCCCTCTGCTGCAAGGGTCCTGCTGCTATTCAAAGCACCTGCCATTGTGTGGGCGCCCATCCAGGGTCCATTGTTGGGAAGAAATTAGTCGTGCTCTCCTTGGCTCCATTTGGCTCCTGAGGCATGTGGCCCTCAGACCTCCTTGTTGTTTTCACCACCACAGATACATGCTTGGATGGATGCGTGGCCCCGGCTACCATCACCACTGGCTGGGGGCTTTTGCCCTTTTCTCCTTCTCTCTTTTTCTGTGTCCCACATTCACTCTCTTCTTCACTTCTCTTTCTCACATCTCTCAGCATTTGGAAGTTCAATCCTAATTCACCCTTATCCAGCTTGGCCTGAGCTCTTCCTATATCTCCAGTTTTCTCTCTTTCTTCCTCCCTCCCACACTCCTACTCTCTCTCTCTCCCTTCTCTTCTCTCTCTCAAGTGCTGTATATGCTTATTGTTTCAGGAGGGGAGCACCCTCATTACCCATGGTTACATTTTAAGGGCCTTTCTCTTTGATTTTGGCCTCCTGGGGTGTGAGCGCTGGGATGGTGATGAGCTGTGGGCTGCCCCTGCTCCAAGGGCTCCCCAGCCGGTGTCTCAGTGAGTGGGCTTGGGGGTACTGTCGGGCAGGTACTGCACCGCGGCTGCTCCTGCTACAGAAACACTCAGTGTTGCTACCACTGGTGGAGGGGGTGGATGCGAGTGGAAAATTGAAAAGTCAATAATGAAGCCCTGAAAAACAGAAGAGTAGAAACAAAGGGAGACGGCATCCAGCCTTCAGAAAGCTGAGAGGCATGGAGCACAGTTAATTAATAGCATCAGAGGAGAATTGTTTTTTGGGGGGGTTCTCCACAGAGCTGGAATTTTAAGGCTGCATATTAACTTGCAGGGCATCACGATTACAAGCTCAAAGAGGAGTAAGGCTCATCCTGGCGATAGCTGGCTTTTTTGGGAGGTTATGTTGTTTTGTTGGCAATGAGAAATGTTGTATTATAATGTTCTGAGGGAAAAAAACGTGTCAGAGCACCAGCAACAACAGAATTGAATTATGGTTGGTTGGACATTGTCACCTGCTACCCCCAGTTCACCACATATTTTAGACAGCTTGTTTCAGCCACCTAATTAGAAATAAAAAAAATGTGCCAGGAATGCGAATACTCTTTTGGAATACTCTTTTGGGCAGGTCAATGAAACTGAGTGGCAGTAATTTCAACCCTGGGCCTTAAATCTCTCACCTAACCTCAACTTGCCATGGCAACATCTACTGCAATCAACTGTCAAGCCCCTAAAATCTAAATTAGTGGCAGGACTGGGATATAATGAAATGACCTGCTGAATTTACCTTCAGGATCAGAGACAGTCAATAGAAGGCCTGTCAGAACCTCTCTGCCACTCCTGTTAAGGAAGGGAAAAAGTCTCTGTAAATGCATTAAGCACTGCGTACATCATCCAATTATATTTTCCCTCTCTGTTCATTAATCCCTCCACTATTTCACATTTTGCCTAAGCACTATGCTGTCTGAATGGGGACACTGAGAGCATTCTGGGTACACTGATGTGGGTCTCAATGAGGACTCGTTGTTAAGGTTCCCACAAGGCAGGTACAGTATATAGGATCAGGTTATTTTGGCTACACTACTGTTAGTGTGTGAACATTGTGAGGACATCGGTTGTCCTCTTGGGCTTTGTTCCATGGAAGCCCCAAGGCCTATACAACTCCTCACCTCTATAGAACCAGAACATGAAGACTCCTATGTCCTCATATACCACCCCTCTTCTCCTTAAATGATAATGAATGTGTTGTGTGGCCCAATGAAGGACACCAGGCGCTGGTTGTTGACCTGTAAAGGAGTGAGGCATCCTGAGAAGGTGAGGGGTCCTGACAAGACACAAGGGGCTCCTTCTGTTATACAGCAACATCTGATTTCTCTGCTAGTTGGCTCCCCTGAGCACAAAATCCTGTACTGTATTTCTGTTGATCTCAGCTACTCACTACTCACTCACTACCCACTCACTACCCACTCACTACTCACTCACTACTCACTCACTACTCACTCACTACACACTCACTACCCACTCACTACTCACTCACTCCTCACTCACTACCCACTCACTACTCACTCACTAACTACTCACTCACTACCCACTCACTACTCACTCACTACCCACTCACTACTCACTCACTACCCATTCACTACCCACTCACTAACTTCCCACTCACTACCCACTCACTACCCACTCACTCACAGCCGTATGGAAGATCGGAGGATGAAAAGAATGGAAGAGTAGCTTTCTGAATGACATGCTCCTCTTCTGTGTACTGTTATGCCATGTAAGAGAAGGAATACGAGTGATACAGTGCGAAAAGCATGAGGGAATGTACCACACAACTACCTGGTGAGTGTATGTGCATCAGTGTGTAGTGGTGGAGACATAATCTACCGGTGCTTATTGTATGCTCATCTGTGTGTGTGTGTTGGTACAGTATGTGTGTGTGTGTCTGTTAGTAGCATACAAAAGGCCCTGTACAGAAGAGAGTCAGCAAGAGGGGAGACAAAAAAGCAGCGATCATCTAACGGAGCTCCTCACAGGCCTGACTAATTTATGAGGGCAAACTGTACTGCCGAAAGAGAGAGAGAGAGAGAGTGCAAAAGAGAGATACAGATTGAGGGAGGGAGAGTCAGGTGGAGGAGGGAGGAACCGGAGGAAGTTTTCATTGACTCTCCTGAGCAGGACAAGCCGAGGCCCAGGGGGGGATTCCTCTCAGTTTGAACTTTATCAGGGGCTACGCTTAATCAATACGCTATTGGAAAAATAATTAATTACTAAAGCAGAATAAAACAGCTGCATTTTAAAGCGTGGATTCATCAATTCAGTAATCTCTTGGTTACAGCTCAGGTGCCAGGAGGATCATTCCGACTCCATGTAATGAGGAACTGTGGGAGTTGGAGTTTCCCCTCAATCCTCCCTCCTCCTCCAATCTACCTATCCCTCCACCCCTGTCCAACTGGGGAGGAATTCACAATCACCTTCCTCTTCAGCTGTTTGTCATCCACCTGGCTAGCTTGCTAGCTACCCTTCCTCTCCCACTATATCCCTTTCGCCCATACTCCATCCATCCGATGGCAAGCTCTATCTCTCCCCTCCTCCCCTCCTCCCCTTCCACTTCACCCCTCTCCCCTCCAAGCCACATTCCCACCAAATTCCTGTCTTCCCAGGGATGGGAGATGGGGTTATTGAAGTGGAAATCTCCGGCGTGAAAGCGGGCGGGAAAGGACCATTCCTGCTGCTGTTGGAGCCATTGGGCCGGACATTCCTTTACCCCGGCTGCCTGGGACACCCCTGCTGTTGGGTTTTAAGGGGGGCGTGTTTGGGGGCAGTGCGCTTTGGGGGGGCGAAGAGGGAACACCCTTGGCACCAGGGTATCCACACAAGGGTTGTAAACTCCCCCCTATCCCATCACCCCTCCACCCAGTATCTCGGCCCTGTAAACGGCTGCCCCTGCCTCTCCCATAATGGGGGGATTTCTTGGCGGGTCGAGAAGGGGTTATGGGTGATGAATTGGGTTTTTAGTGAGCTCATTAGGAAGCCAAACAGAGTTTAGACTGGCAGAGCAGGGCAGCGGCGCAGTAATCAGTTCTGCTCGCTTTGTTCCATGCCTCCAGGACATTTGTGAAGAAAGAGAAAACGTCACGGCAGTCGGCTGATGAGAGGGCTGCAGAGTAGAGGCTACAATCTGATGGTTGACTTGTTGATTTATACATATTTTAACTCATTTTCGCACCCATACCCCACTCTTTACCCCACCACCACCAATCTCTGTCAGCCCAGCACTTTGATGCCATTGTCCGTGGGGTGTGGCAGGCCATGCAAGCCAGTAATAACTCCAAGGTGTCCTGCACTCCCAACACAAACTAGCTGCATTTGCTTGTTTGAGTCTGAGGTGTAATTGGGGGTAGAGAATCACTAGTAATGTTGCTCTCATCCTCCTCCTGCTGCCTCTAACACGGCGAGTGATCTGCGTTGCTGTATCACAAGCTCTGCAAAAATAGGGAACCCCTCATTCCCTCAATTTCTTTCCTGCTGTTTTTTGGAGAAGACTTTGATATGGTTCTACTAGGGATTAATAAAGTCATATAGCCCGTAGCTAGCAAAACAATCCATCCATGTGATGAGCTGCTTCTCTCTCTCTCCACTCTCTCTCTCCCTTTCTTTGTTTTCTTTACATTTCTCTGCTCTATTCTCTCGGTTCACGGTCTTATTCAGAGCTGAAAGGAGCAGCAAGACCCCCTATTTTGGGGGAGAAAATGGATCCAGTTTGCTTTGCTAATTTTCATCCTCTCCAATTAATTGAACATGACCCAGTTTTGCTTCCGGGGGGCACCCAGCCACCCATCCTTGGTGGGGCAAGACCTACCCTAGGAAGAGATGAAGTCCCAAGCTCAGAGGCTGTGAGGCACCATGGCCTGTTATTTAGTTTTCTGCTACAGTAATAAAGATATCAAAGCTGAACAGGGGCAGAGAGGACATATGTCATTTTAACCAACCAGGGAGAGAATAGCTCCGTCGTGCCAAGATCAGCTTTGGGAAGAAGAGGAGGGCAGAGCAGAGCTGAGAAGGGAAGAAGAGGAGTGCAGAGCAGAGCTGAGAAGGGAAGAAGAGGAGGGCAGAGCAGAGCTGAGAAGGGAAGAAGAGGAGGGCAGAGCAGAGCTGAGAAGGAAAGAAGAGTAGGGCAGAGCAGAGCTGAGAAGGGAAGAAGAGGAGGGCAGAGCAGAGCTGAGGAGGGAAGAAGAGGAGGGCAGAGCAGAGCTGAGAAGGGAAGAGAGGAGTAAGGCAGCAAGGCTTCTAAAGATCTGATCTTTAAAAGTCGAGGGATGCACCTAGATAACCTCTGGGAGCAATTACAGCAATCTGATTTGGGAAAAGCTGAGGAGGGAAGAGAGGAGAGTATTCACAACGTTGTTGTGTGAGCGGCGCAGTGTACAGTGCAGACAGAGAGAAGTTGAGGGGGAACAGAAAAGGTTGGAGTTGTCAGGCAGGCAGCGAGTGTGAAATCTTTGGTCTAGACCCAAGGCCCTTCATTAGGCACTGATCCCTGTCTCTGGAGCGATCTAGGGGCAGTCATGGGCATCAAGACAACCTTTTAGTCCCCCCCCCCTCCCCCAAAAAGAGTAGAGGAGCGGTGGGGCGGGTGGTTTGGAGGGCCCCTCCCCGTCCCCTTTGCCATTCATGCAAATTGGATCCTGACATCTGCAACAGCCTGCCTCCTTCTTCTACACATCTTTATTCCATCCCCTTTCGTTTTATCGTTTTTTTTCTTCTCTCCAAATGATGTTCCTTTCCCACCCCGACTGGATGACAGGAACTATAGAAACCTCCATCAGAGAGTAGCGTTACTCCTCCCAGGCCCAAGTTGTAGTCACAGGCTGAGACTACAGGATGTTATATGAGTACTCTTTATATAGATTCAGTGATATCTTTGTGCAGATAATCACCTTTTATCACACCGAAGGAATCCATCTAGTTTTCTGTAAAACATTCCCCCTTAAGGTACATAAACAAATAGGAGTCCTTGATCATCCTGCAGGAAACATTTACACACAGCTGTACTTGTTGATGAAGTGGCCCTAAAGACTTGCTCGGCACAAATGCAAGGTTTGTTGACTCCTAAAATCATCAGCACCAAGTGATTAACCAACTAATGAATAGTAGAGGCAGAGATCTTGGTCGGGGCTACTGGAAAAATCAGAGTCGCAATCAGAGCGAGGGCCAGGAGCAAGAGCCATTGTTAGCCTCTCAAAGGCCCTATTTATGATGTAATGAGAGAACCTGCTACCTGTAACAACACCTAATTACACTGGTAATTAACCCCAGCCCAGAGCCTTTGATAATATGCATAGCCCGGTTCTCTCAAACATCAGGCATATTGGCAGATGATTATTGCCTGGAACCAGAGGCCCCAGTGGCACTAGGAAGTAGAGTGCACTCTCCTTTGTGGCACCAGGAGAGAAGCTGTAGGAGAGTGGTAGTGGGGGGAAAAGAAGGAAGGATGCCTAGTTTTGCTTTTAGTCCCTATTTTGAGTAAAAAGTAAAAGAGCCTCACTGGCTCTAAAAAATTTGGCCTCAGTCCCCCCAACTCCCTCTTTACCCCCTCTCCCTCCCTGCCCCTCCCTCCTCTTATCCTTCCCCTGCCCCAACCTTATCTCCTCCTCTCCATCCCTTTCCCCACCTTCTGAAGTACAGAGAGATGTGTACTGTGGGCCAGAGTAAGAGCTGGGCCTGTGAGAGGAGAATTAAAGAGAGAGAGAGAGAGAGAGGGGCCCAGTATCTGTGGAGAGGCGATAGTTATCTGCAGCATTCCTGGAATGACCGAGAGGTATCTGCCTGATGGCAGGGTTAGGGGGCTAGGAGAGCGGAGAGGGGAGAGGGCAGCGAAGGTGCAAGAGTTGAGCAACCCAACAGCCTTGCCTTGCCTGCTCTCCTGCCTGTTTTCCAGCCTGCCAGTCTGTCTTCCCACATTCAAGGAAAAGACATATAATTAAAGCTTGTATTCCACTTCATTTAAGGGAACACTTCATTATGTGTTTTTCTGCAGAGACAACTGCACATTACTCCTCATGCACAAGGACCCACTCAGTCAGTCATAACTCGCAGATCACAGACCAGATGCAACTGCCTTAAGATGGAGCTTTACTCTTCTAGGTGTGCATGCAGGCTGGCGGAAAGCTGATCCCAGGTCACTCTGGCTGCAATGGTTCCTCTGGCCTGGTGTTCACCGGTGGTAAAATGGTAAAAGGCAGGGAGGCGACACCTGACTTTGGCGTTCGAAAGGGAGGAGAGCGGTAGTGAGAGGAGAGAGAGTGTAATTGCTGCGACAGGTTTTAGAGCTGTTAATGACTCCTGGAATGGCGCTCCCAATTTGTCACCGTGCTTTGTGTTTACTAAGTTGTTGTTTTATGGTCTAGTGCTTGTTTAAGCAGAGATCAGGAAATAATCACCCGAAAACATCGCTTGCCTTAGTGGCCAACAAACTAAAACAATTCCAAGTAAGACATCTCATCTATAGTGTGCTTCTGAGTGAGAGGGGTGTATAGGGCTTTTTTAAGTATATATAAAACAATTACATAGGAGCAGGAAGATAGAAGCGTCTAAACAAAAAACATTTTGTTTAAGGGATTTGGCATATTGCTAGCATTTTGGACTATGTTTTTTTTATCTGAGGCGTTAGCATATTGCTAGCATTTTGGACTATGTTTTTTTTATCTGAGGCGTTAGCATATTGCTAGCATTTTGGAGTATGTTTTTTTTATCTGAGGCGTTAGCATATTGCTAGCATTTTGGAGTATGTTTTTTTTATCTGAGGCGTTAGCATATTGCCAGCATTTTGGAGTATGTTTTTTTTATCTGAGGCGTTAGCATATTGCTAGCATTTTGGAGTATGTTTTTTTTATCTGAGGCGTTAGCATATTGCTAGCATTTTGGACTATGTTTTTTTTTATCTGAGGCGTTAGCATATTGCTAGCATTTTGGACTATGTTTTTTTTATCTGAGGCGTTAGCATATTGCTAGCATTTTGGAGTATGTTTTTTTATCTGAGGCGTTAGCATATTGCTAGCATTTTAGAGTATGTTTTTTTTTTATCTGAGGCGTTAGCATATTGCTAGCATTTTGGAGTATGTTTTTTTTATCTGAGGCGTTAGCATATTGCTAGCATGCGGTTGGGAATAGAGAACCTGTAATCCCATGGGCAGGCACAGAGCGACAGAGGGGCAACTATACCCCTGCCTGCTGGAGTGTGAATGGAGGTGCTGCTTGTGTGTGTGTCTGTCTGTGTGTGTGTGTGTCTGTCTGTGTGTGTGTGTGCCCGCGCGTGTGTGTGTGTGCCCGCGCGTGTGTGTGTGCCCGCGCGTGTGTGCCCACGTGTGCATGTGCGTGTGTGCGTCAGGAACATGTGGTCCCAGTGCTGTAGAGGGCCCTGCGTAAATCCTGAGTAAATAAAAGGGGGAAAGGCTGGACAAAAGAGGAGCCCCCACTGCTTCCCTTATTCGCAGCCATTTGGGGGACTGAATGTGCTAAACGCCGCTTATGCCGGCTGAAAAGTTGAGGAGAAAAAGAAGGGGAAAGGAAGGCATTAAATCCCGCCTTCTATTCTCTCCTTTCTCTCTGGCCCAGCCTGTGAGGATGGAGGGGGTGTGGGGAGGGGCTGGAGGTCCAGGCATTGTAGAGACCCAAGGTAAAGGAGGCATAGAGTGCCCCTGTTGTTCCCCCTGTGTCCCTCTATTTCCAATGGCCCGAGCACTATGCCCTAGGGCACCCCCAAAAAAGCTGCCCATCTCAGCCCAGCCTGTTAACCAAGGAAGCCCCTGTCTCTACCATAAGTCCCCCACATCCACTTTGCCCTCTCCTTCTCTCCGTCCCCGGTGTGGCCGAGTCGGGGTGAGCATGCCTGAGTAGCGTTGCTCTGCAGGGGGGGCGGAGGGTTCCGTTGTAATTAGTCACTTTAACCACAGCCTCCGTAAGCCACTGCCTCCACACTCATGCTCCATTACCCTGAAACAAACACCGGAGCCCAGCAGCATAAATCCTCTGGTCAGGCTCTCAAAGCATACACGCTGCCAATCTAGCCATTATCAGGAGCAATCTGCATGAGTATACATAATAGCGTTGCGCTGAGGACAAATAAGTGTGCGCTATTTTAGAAGCCCACAATGTGTGGTTTTGAATGGGATTTCTGAGTTATTACTCAGTCATGTATAGTGTGGGTGGACTGGAATGGTAGGGTAGGACATTCTTGTAGTATTGATAGGGCCACAACCTGTGTAACTAGTGGTTTCATAGTGTTCTCAGCCCTGGCCCCTAGTGGCTCCCTGAAGTGCTTAATGCCCTCTAGCCATGAAGAGTGTTCTATGGTGTCATTGTAGCCTTCAGCAGATTGCAGGACATAGTGTAGTGTACGACACCCATTATACTGCGTACACCTGCTATCAGAGACTCAGTCCCTGAATAAGATTTTCTTATTCATACTAACAATTAATGAAATTAATGAATGAATGAAATTGTATTTTTGTGTCAAATCGCCGGTTGGCAACCCATCCCATAATAATTGACACATAAACAATAATTCACTGTCATAATTCAATGATAATTATTTTTCCAGTGTTCTCTGCAGTGCGCATCGCATAAAGAGTGAGAAAATGTAAGATACAAATCAATACATAATAGTAAACATGTGTGGTGGTAGTAATATATTTATCTTTACAGTCCTTTCCCAGCTCGTTAATGATCTCAGCCCTGAGAGATATCTGAATGCATTTTTAACACCCGACCATTGCTGATGAGAGACTTGATCTGACCGCAATGTTTTCTGTGCCTGCATGGTTGTTTCTGTGTTTGGTTTGTTTACTCGCGTGCCGCTCGCTCTTCATCGCATCCGGACATTCCTTGCAGCCTTCTCTCTCTCTCTCTCTCTCTCTCTCTCTAGCCATGCACATACTTCCATTGTGAGCACTTTAAGTCATGAGAGAGAGGGGGGGGGGGGGGGGGGGGGATGGCGAGGAGAGAGAGAGAGAAAGAGGGGATGTCTTTTCCCGTCTCCAAGGGGGCTGCTTTTCCAAAAGTGCCTGGGGCTACACTCCAGCACCTCACCTCCCCCAGGCCCTCTGCCCGCCTCCTAATAGCCATCCCCCATCTGTGTCACACGGGCAGATGATATTTTTTTCTCCACATTTTTTTTTTTGCAGAGTGCACATCCACACAGGTTAAAATGCCAGAGTTGCCAGGGAACAGTCAGAAGCCATTAGCGTTTGGGACAATTTGCCCTGCAGCACTCCTTCTCTGGCTCATAAGAAAGGAGTGGGGGAGGATGTAAATCACCAGCTCTCCTTTAGATGTAATGAGGTTGTGTAAGTTGGGCCCTTCTCTTCTTCTTTCTCTCTCTCTCTCTCTCAGCTTCCTCATTCCTCTTATCCAGAATCATCATTTCTTTGATTATTTCCACCTCTTTGGGCCAGCCTTCACATTCTCTCTGGTTACTGTGTGCGTTGTCTGTGTACACATTGCGCAGATGTACTATATATTTACATGTTTTTTCCCTGTGTGTCATAAAGAGCAGCTCATGTGTAAGACTCCATGATTGTATGCGTTAGGCATACGTACAGTATGTATGCGCATGTGAAAGAGAGAGAGAGGATTTGAAAGCCTGGGAGTCTGATTTCACCCTTGCTGGCCGGGGCAGGAGGGAGTGAGCAGGCAGGGTAATGAAGTGACAGGTCAGTCTGTAAATACGCATGGGTCGCCCCAGCCAGGGGGAGGCTATCGCATTGCAGTGAAAATGGAAACGTCAATAAAATGAATCTGCCAGCCTTTTGGCTACTGTGACTCTATAGGATGAGCCGGATGACTCCCAGCAGGAGATTCATTTGGAAACTAGCTCTGAAAAAAACTACAAAAACTAGAAATACAAAAACACAACTTAAAGTGTAACATTATTTAACCCAAAAGGCAGCATTGTGAAGTGTAGAGGACTGTAGGGTCCACTCTGGTTGCTGGTTTTGTTATTGAAGTGGAAAGCAACACTGGAGGAGTTAGACTAGTCCCTGCGTCTCGGTCACTTTTCTCAGGAAGCCACACACAGTCACACTGGGGATACAGCTAAGCCCCAGTATATTGTTTTAGGCTTTCCTGAACAAGGATTCGTACTTAGCGTGGGATTTATGGCATTTGATGCTAATGAATGTCCCCTAATTTGATGCTAATGAATGTCCCCTATACCTATATGTCCTTCAGAAGGCTCAGCCACGTCTTTATCTCCACGCAAGGAAGGAGGGCAAAGTCGCCTCTTCTGTTTCCCTCTTTCGTGTGGCTCCCACACTAATAATGTGGAAGGAAAACACAGCACACACACACAGACAGACAGACAGACAGACAGACAGACAGGGGAAATTAGGGAGAGAGAGGAGGAGGGGGAGACAGACAGACAGACAGACAGACAGACAGACAGACAGACAGACAGACAGACAGACAGAGGAAATTAGAGAGGGAGAGGAGGAGGGGGAGACAGACAGACAGACAGGGGAAATTAGAGAGAGAGAGGAGGAGGGGGAGACAGACAGACAGACAGACAGACAGACAGACAGACAGGGGAAATTAGAGAAAGAGGAGGAGGAGGAGGAGACAGACAGACAGACAGACAGACAGACAGACAGACAGACAGACAGGGGAAATTAGAGAGAGAGGGGGAGACAGACAGACAGACAGACAGACAGACAGACAGGGGAAATTAGAGAGAGAGAGGAGGAGGGGGAGACAGACAGACAGACAGAGACAGACAGACAGACAGACGGACAGGGGAAATTAGAGAGAGGGGGGGAGGAGGGGGAGACAGACAGACAGACAGACAGACAGGGGTAATTAGAGAGAGAGAGGAGGAGGGGGAGACAGACAGACGGACAGACAGACAGACAGACGGACAGGGGAAATTAGAGAGAGAGGGGGAGGAGGGGGAGACAGACAGACAGACAGGGGTAATTAGAGAGAGAGAGGAGGAGGGGGAGACAGACAGACAGACAGACAGACAGACAGACAGACAGACAGACGGACAGGGGAAATTAGAGAGAGAGAGGAGGAGGGGGAGACAGACAGACAGACAGACAGGGGAAATTAGAGAGAGAGAGGAGGAGGGGAGACAGACAGACAGACAGGGGAAATTAGAGAGAGAGAGGAGGAGGGGGAGACAGACAGACAGACAGGGGATATTAGAGAGAGAGAGGAGGAGGGGGAGACAGACAGACAGACAGACAGACAGGGGTAATTAGAGAGAGAGAGGAGGAGGGGGAGACAGACAGACAGACAGACAGACAGGGGTAATTAGAGAGAGAGGAGGAGGAGGGGGAGACAGACAGACAGGGGAAATTAGAGAGAGAGAGGAGGAGGGGGAGACAGACAGACAGACAGACAGACAGACAGGGGAAATTAGAGAGAGAGAGGAGAAGGGGGAGACAGACAGACAGACAGACAGACAGACAGACAGACAGGGGAAATTAGAGAGAGAGGAGGAGACAGACAGACAGACAGACAGACAGGGGAAATTAGAGAGGGAGGGGGAGGAGGGGGAGACAGACAGACAGACAGACAGACAGACAGACAGACGGACAGGGGAAATTAGAGAGAGAGGGGGAGGAGGGGGAGACAGACAGACAGACAGGGGTAATTAGAGAGAGAGAGGAGGAGGGGGAGACAGACAGACAGACAGACAGGGGAAATTAGAGAGAGAGGGGGAGGAGGGGGAGACAGACAGACAGACAGACAGACAGGGGTAATTAGAGAGAGAGAGGAGGAGGGGGAGACAGACAGACAGATAGACAGACAGGGGAAATTAGAGAGAGAGAGGAGGAGGGGGAGACAGACAGACAGACAGGGGAAATTAGAGAGAGAGAGGAGGAGGGGGAGACAGACAGACAGACAGGGGATATTAGAGAGAGAGAGGAGGAGGGGGAGACAGACAGACAGACAGACAGGGGTAATTAGAGAGAGAGAGGAGGAGGGGGAGACAGACAGACAGACAGACAGGGGTAATTAGAGAGAGAGGAGGAGGAGGGGGAGACAGACAGACAGGGGAAATTAGAGAGAGAGAGGAGGAGGGGGAGACAGACAGACAGACAGACAGACAGACAGACAGACAGACAGACGGACAGGGGAAATTAGAGAGAGAGGGGGAGGAGGGGGAGACAGACAGACAGACAGGGGTAATTAGAGAGAGAGAGGAGGAGGGGGAGACAGACAGACAGACAGACAGGGGAAATTAGAGAGAGAGGGGGAGGAGGGGGAGACAGACAGACAGACAGACAGACAGGGGTAATTAGAGAGAGAGAGGAGGAGGGGGCGACAGACAGACAGATAGACAGACAGGGGAAATTAGAGAGAGAGAGGAGGAGGGGGAGACAGACATACAGACAGACAGACAGACAGACAGGGGAAATTAGAG
>NC_092165.1:36230723-36260723 GCF_045791955.1 Oncorhynchus clarkii lewisi
CTGAATAAAATAGAAAGGATGTTTTCTCCAAACGATTTCTGAGGGAGTACGCATACGGCTATTCAAAGAAACACGTCCTCCTATATGCTTAATTTATAGTTATTTATGCAACTTTTGTTGTGATACAAACATTGGACGATATGTTTTGATTTGTAATACATTCCAAGGCTGCATGATGCGACTCTAATGATGATTTGAAAAAAGTTGCATGAAAGGCAGGAGCTCTGCTTTATTTCTTGCTCAGCCTGCACACACTTCATCAGTCTCTCATTCACAATTTGACACTTGATAATATCTCGAATTTCCCGACGGCAGTGATGCTCCCTAAAAAAATACATGCCTTTTACGGCCATTGGCCGCTGTGCCCTTGGGCTGTACATGATAATTATAATTCCCTTCTCCTGGCTGTGTGTTCCGAAGCACCTCTCACTCACATGGCTCTCTCAGATATCTCAATTCTTATTAGCCAATGTCTGTCATGTGATCGGGTTCTTCTCACACGCGTCTATCTCAGCTCCGAAGTAGGCTATAAGTGAAGACAGACACATCGGGGATGCACCTGCTCACATCCTTGTTATTGAATTCCGAGGTGCATATGGAAGATGTTAGAAGAACTGTCCTCAATTACATTTCGTCAGCCAATAAGATGAGTAGGCCTAACGAACAGCAAAAGCACTAGCCTATGTCAATCTACTTCCCCCATAGTTCAAAAGTTGACCTATTCTATTAGTCAACTTGTCCTTCTGTGCGAGAACTAAATATTCCAAACATAGTCTGGGACAGTAGTGGGATGCGATAGATCCCAAATTAATACAACCGCTCGCCTCCCAATTTATTTATTTTTTAAAGCAATGAGGCTGAAGAACGTTTAGCTTAAAATGTTGATAAACTATTAGGTTATTTGTTTACATTATAAGCGCAGCAATGCACACACAGCAGTAGGCTATAAGCACGAGTATTCCAAGATACAATCAATTAGCGGCAAAACATTCTCAAAATGTATCACATATGCAATTATGTAATGTTTTATTATAAAGGTGTATTTTTACAGTGAAATCATCCCCAAACTTGAAACTCACGCGCCACCTATGTATGCCAGTTAGGCTCTACACCGGTTGTAAAGCGGATGAATGTGTTTCATTTTAAGAAGTTATTTGTTACTTTAGTTCTGATACAAGCCTTATCGAAACAAACCTTATTAAAACATATAGGCCTATGGGCTAGGCTTCATGAGGTGTGATACAAACCTTATGAAAACATATAGGTCTATGGGCTAGGCTACATGAGGTGTGATACAAACCTTATTAAAACATATAGGTCTATGGGCTAGGCTACATGAGGTGTGATACAAACCTTATTAAAACATATAGGTCTATGGGCTAGGCTTCATGAGGTGTGATACAAACCTTATGAAAACATATAGGTCTATGGGCTAGGCTTCATGAGGTGTGATACAAACCTTATGAAAACATATAGGTCTATGGGCTAGGCTACATGAGGTGTGATACAAACCTTATGAAAACATATAGGTCTATGGGCTAGGCTTCATGAGGTGTGATACAAACCTTATTAAAACATATAGGTCTATGGGCTAGGCTACATGAGGTGTGATACAAACCTTATTAAAACATATAGGTCTATGGGCTAGGCTACATGAGGTGTGATACAAACCTTATTAAAACATATAGGCCTATGGGCTAGGCTACATGAGGTGTGATACAAACCTTATTAAAACATATAGGCCTATGGGCTAGGCTTCATGAGGTGTGATACAAACCTTATTAAAACATATAGGCCTATGGGCTAGGCTTCATGAGGTGTGATACAAACCTTATTAAAACATATAGGCCTATGGGCTAGGCTTCATGAGGTGTATGGACTATGATTTGAAAAAGTCACCAAAAAAAGGCATGCGCTGTTTCTTGCCTTACTGCACAGAAGCTGGGCATCATTCACAAATGATAATATATCATTCACAAGTGATAGGCTAATATTGTCACCCATCAGAGTATTCTTGATTTAACTTTGTCTTTACATAAACTAAATAATATATGCGTGAAATTAGTTTTGATTTAGAGTGGACCATTAGCATGCACCTGTCTCAGAACAGGGGCAGGAGAAAAAATACATGTCATCTATGCACTTAAATAGCGAATGGAGGACGCTTTTCCCTTGGTTTATTTTCATGCCAGCCAGATAGTAAAGTGATGCAATGTGCTTAATATTAGGAAAGTTGAGAAATAAATATTGTAGGCCTAGCCTATAGAAAGCTGATGGGATCCTCCTCTTTTTATTAGAGGCCCTCAAAACTCTGTTTTCTCATGCAATTGCATAGCCTACAGAATTGTTGTGCAACATAAGCTCATGGGCTCTCTTGAAGTGTTTGATTTGATTTTGAATTACATTTGCATTGATGTCAGAGTGATTAGAGGGACCAGGCAGTTGCAAGTTTGGTAGGCTTCTAATGACCATCAGCAGCATCAGAGATTGTAGAAGGCTAATTAACATGACTAAACGGTCACATGGAATTTGCCTGCGGTCATGACTCGTGACTGCCGGTGTGGCGGTAATACGAACACCCGTAACAGCCCTAGCTGGAACAATACCAGTATCGCGATACTCGTTAGTATTTTGGCAAGGAAATATTGAACTTCTTTAGGAAAACAGCCCTAATGTTGGAAACAAACATCATGTTGTCATCCAGAGTCACATGTATTTATTTTCCAAGCTGTAGCACACAATATTTTACATACAGCAGGTTTTTAAAGGACCAAAGACTTTGGTCTGCTTCTTGTTTTTATTTTTGTCATGGGGAAAAAAAATGCGATATCGTCACAGCCCTAGTGGACACACATCACAGGAGGTTTGATGCACTTTAATTGGGTAGGACAGGCTCGTGGTAATGACTGGAGCAGAATAAGTGAAATGGTATCAAATACATCACACACGTGATTTCTATGTGTTTTGGTGCCATTCCATAAAGTCCGTTCCGGCCATTATTATGAGCCGTGCTGCCGTCAGCAAGCTCCTGTGACACACATATACACAAGTGTACACACATGTACATGTACACGTACACAAACGCACACATACACACCTGTCACTGACTTGTCACGCTCGCCTGTCACTCACCTGTCATTGGTCCAGAGTGACCGGGTCAATTCAATCAGACAAAGCTAGTTTGCTCTGCTGAAGAGCCTCTGAGATGTGGAGGTAGTGCTGACGCCTAGCTAGTGTAACATCAGCAGCCCTGTCCACTGGTTTGGCACATACTGCACATCACATTGCCTTTCAATACAATACTGGCTCTGTGTTTATTCTACACTGACAGCTACACTGTTTTTTCACATAAACATTTTGCACAAACATCATCCAAACCGGAAAATGTAGCCTACATCAGTCCTAGTTCTAACTGACAAAAGACTGACATAACACAAGCAGTCATATTTAGCTAACTCTTGGCTGACCGAAACCACAATATGAATGAGCAAATAGCAATTACTATTTACAATTCATCACATCACGGGTGGTCTCTCCATTGATCGAAATAATTGAGTAAAACACTTGTTAAAAATCGAAACTAATCCGACATTTGTGCGCGCCACCACGTTTGTTTTTTCGCATCAGCCAAAGATAAGAAGAGGAGACAAGATAAGTTTGGTCTGTTTGCAGTATGCATGTTGAAGGGGGTGTCGTCTACGATCATTCATTTCCCTTCATTCACTTACGGAAGTTTACTCGAAAGATGAGTGAACCATTCCTTCACCTCAATATCCTCTCTAGGCTAGATGGGACTCTACCGTCCCACCTGACCAACATCCGGTGAAATGGCAGAGTGCCAAATTCAAATTAAATTACTATAAATATTAAACTTTCATGAAATCACACATGCAATACACCAAATTAAAGCTACATTTGTTGTTAATCCAGACAATGTGTCAGATTTCAAAAAGGATTTACGGCGAAAGCAAACCATGCTATTATCTGAGGATAGCACCCCCTCAAACAAACACAGACAATCATATTTCAACCCGCCAGGCGCGACACGAAACTCAGAAATAAAGATGTAATTCATGCCTTACCTTTGACGAGCTTCTTCTGTTGGCACTCCAATATGTCCCATAAACATCACAAATGGTTCGATTAATTCCGTCGTTATATATCCAAAATGTCCATTTATTTGGCGCGTTTGATCCAGAAAAACACCAGTTCCAACTCGCACAACATGACTACAAAATATCGCAGACGTTACCTGTAATCTTTGTCCAAACATTTCAAACAACTTCCCTAATACAACTTTAGGTATTCTTTAACGTAAATAATCGAAAAATTTAAGACGGGATAAACTGTGTTCAATACCGGAGGAAAACAAAGTGGAGCGAGCTTTCAGGTCACGCGCCTCTAACAAACAGCACACTTCACTCGACCCTCGTTCTGAACAGGGCTACTTCATTTCTCAAAGGAAAAACATTTCTAAAGACTGTTGACATCTAGTGGAAGCGATTGGAACTGCAAGCAAGGGCCTTAAAATTCTAGATTCCCATTGAAAACTAATTGAAAAGAGAGTGACCTCAAAAAAATGTTTCCCTTGATGGTTTGTCCTCGGGTTTCGCCTGCCAAATAAGTTCTGTTATACTCCCAGACATCATTCAAACAGTTTCAGAAACTTCAGAGTGGTTTCTATCCAAATCTACTAATAATATGCATATCCTAGCTTCTGGGCCTGAGTAGCAGGCAGTTTACTTTGGGCACACTTTTCATCTGGACTTGAAAATACTGCCCCCTATCCCAAAGAAGTTCTAACATCTTTGGTCTGACAGACGTTTACGTGACACCCAGATTGCATTGTATAATGTCAACATGGTGCCACACATAGCTGGCAAACAGAATAGCGCATCATAATCAGTACAACCTTCAAAAAAGTATTTTATACACATTACAATCTATGCAATAATCGGAATGCATTATTTGTCACCAGTATTTGAAAACATGTGAATAAAACTGTAAATACATTATGCTCCATACATAGATACATCATATATACATACATACTGTACGCTACTGTACAGTAGAAATGACAACAATATACAGAAAATAAGGCACTTACTTTGATAGGAATGCACTCATGTCCAAAGTTATTATTTGTTATAAAAACAAACAATGAAGGCAATGCGAGCACCAGCCAGAAAAAGTTTGTTCAAGATTGCGCAAATGTCTACATACATGATCTGCGGAAACACTGGGGAAGTGCTTGGGCTCTCCTCCAAGAGAGAAGTTTGTCCGGCTAAGTAAAGCCTATATTCTGTCTGTTGTTTGAGGTTGAGAGGTTGCATGTTAAGCTGGCTTCTCGCCAAAACACAGAGAAGCTTGTTTGTTTGCCACACTCTCTCTCTCTTTGCCGAACACTTAAATCAGACAACATCTGACAACGGCTCATTCACTTCAGTAGGCAAAGAGTGACACTACGCCTTGGATTAAATATTCAGAGGACACATTCATTCTGTGGATAGTTTTAGAAATTAATATCTGTGTGTGTGTGTGTGTGTGTGTGTGTGTGTGTGTGTGTGCTTGTGTTTATTATTAGCGAGGGTCCCTGTCAAGCCACTGTAGAGTCAGGAGTCACTGAACAGTGTTTGTGTGCACTGAGGTGATAAAGCTAGCCAGGCAGCATGGTCCAAGAGAAGGGAGTGTGTGTGTGTGCGGTGGGTTGTCATGTCCCACCGCCCTCTCTGATGTCAGAACATTATCAGAACGGCGGTCTGTATTGATTTTTAACCGGGAGGTCTGATTTCAGGCAGAGAGGTGGACGGGACACACAAGCTGGTGCCTGCTGACCACGTGGCATAGTTAGGATGGACAGAGTGATAGGATGAAGGAGGGATGTATGAATGGAGAAGAAGAATGAGGGAGGAAGGTAGTGAGCCAGGTCAGGTCAGAACCCCAGGATGATCCTGATCCTCTCATTTAAGAGGGTCAGGTGCCCCCCACTCCCTGTGGCTGCGTTGCCCAAAGCCTCTGCCCCCCTGATTACCTAACCAAAGCCCAAATAATGAGTGGCTAGCAAATACGGCCTAATTGAAAGGGCTGTAAATCCATTACATATTGGTCAGGGATAATCAGGAGTGCTTTAATCACTTTTATCTATTTAGGAGCAGTGGAGCTGCAGTACCACCATACAGCACAGCCCTTAGCCTTGCAGTACCACCATACAGCACAGCCCATAGCCTTGCAGTACCACCACACAGAACAGCCCTTAGCCTTGCAGTACCACCACACAGCACAGCCCTTAGCCTTGCAGTACCACCACACAGCACAGCCCTTAGCCTTGCAGTACCACCACACAGCACAGCCCTTAGCCTTGCAGTACCACCACACAGCACAGCCCTTAGCCTTGCAGTACCACCACACAGCACAGTTCATGGCTAGGCTACATATCCTTGGCTGGAGATTTCTCCCCAACCCGCAGAATAGAATGGGCTTCGTTTGGAAGCTGACAGTGAGCTTGAAGTTAGATGGTTGTCCTGTGTGTGAAGGAGGGAAAAAGGGGAAGATAGTGAGGGTTGAACATTTCGGGGGGCCACCTACCAGGGTGGTTAGAAACACACACACACACACACACACACACACACACACACACGGTTAATTTGGTGCGCTCATACTACAGTACGTGACCAAAAGTATGTGGACACCTGCTCGTCAAACATTTCATTCCAAAATCATGGGCATTAATATGGAGTTTGTCTCCATTTTGCTGCCATAACTGCCTCCACTCTTCTGGGAAGGCTTTCCACTAGATGTTGGATCATTGCTGTGAGGACTTGCTTCCATTCAGTCACAAGAGCATTAATGTGGTCGAGCACTGATGTTGTGTGATTAGGCCTGGCTCACAGTCGGCGTTCTAATTCATCACAGAGGTATGCGATGGGGTTGATGTCAGGGCTCTGTGCAGGCCAGTCAGGTTCTTTCACACCGATCTCGACAAACCATTTATGACCTTTCTTTGTGCACAGGGTCATTGTCATGCTGAAACAGAAAACTGTTGCCACAAAGTTGGAAGAACAGAATCGCCTAGAATGTCATTGTATGCAGTAGCGTTAAGATTTCCTTTCACAAAGTTAGGGGCCTAGCCCGAACCATGAAAAACAGCCACAGGCCATTATTCCTTCTCCACCAAACTTTACAGTTGGTGCTATTTATTCGGGCAGGTAGCGTTCTCCTGGCATCCCCCAAACCCAGATGTGTCCGTCGGACTGCCAGATGGTGAAGTGTGATTCATCACTCCATAGAACGCATTTCCACTGGTCCAGAGTCCAATAGCGGCAAGCTTTACACCACTCCAGACGACGTTTGGCATTGTGCATGGTGATCTCGGCCATGGAAACCCATTTCATGAAGCCCCCACAAACAGTTATTGTGCTGAAGTTGCTTCCAGAGGCTGTTTGGGACTTGGTAGTGAGTGTTGCAACTGAGAACAGACCATTTTTACACGTTACGCGAATCAGCACTCGGCGGCCCCGCTCTGTGAGCTTGTATGGCCTACCGCTTCGCATCTGAGACTATGTTGCTATTAGACGTTTCCACTTCACAAAAACAGCACTTACCTACTGACCGGGGCAGCTCTAGCAGGGCAGAAATTTGACCAACTGACTTGTTGGAAAGGTGACATCCTATCACAGTGCCACGTTGAAAGTCACTGAGCTCTTCAGTAAGACCATTCTACTGCCAATGTTTGTCTATGGAGATTGCATGTCTGTGTGCTTGATATTATACACCTGGCAGCAACGGGTGTGGCTGAAAGGCCCGAATTAACTAATTTGAAGGGGTGTCCACATACTTTTGGCAATTTGGTCGAATTAGACATTTCTCGCTTCATTGAGGGATCATTAGGCTTCTTTCCTGGCGACTCGAGGAATGCCCGTTTGAAGGCCTCTCACAGTTCCAATGCTCCCCTGCTCCAAAAAAACAGAGAAAGAAGCAAAGAAAGCTTTTCCGCCTCTCCACCAATTTCCTTTAGAATTGTTTTAAAATTGCATTGAAAGAGTGGAAAGGGGAGACACAAGAGATTGGATCCAGGGGCAGTTGTTCTAATTCAGAGAAGTAAAGCTTTCAAAATCCCTTTTTTTCCCACTCTCCTTTATTACCTCTCCTGCTTTGAGATGTTTTCTCAAATCTTGATTTGTCTGTTGTGAGACGCCTAGGCCAGACTTGTACAAGCAATAATCCCTCCATTTTAACCTAACTTAATTTTTTTCTAAGTCAAAAAAGAAGACCTATTGAATTATGCCCCTCTACTTTACTCTACCCCCAACACATCCACACACACACGCACACGCACGCGCGCACACACACACACACACACACACACACACACACACACACACACACACACACATTGGCCTTTTCTTTTAATTTGTTAGGCAAATGTACTTTCCATTTCAGGATGCGTTTGTGCAGGGGCGAATTCTTGGGGACTTTGGCCCCTGAATGGCCTATTGCAGCATTCTTCCATTGACACATTCATTAACTGAGGCAGAGAGTGAAAGGTAGCGGGGCTTGTATTTTCTCCAGCGTGCTAGCTTCTCCACCATGAGAGCGACCACAGGGGTCTCCCTACATATGTTCTCTACATCCAGCCATTGTCACCTAATTCTGAAAGAGCTCAAAAGGACGGGACCCCCTTCACATTGCGAAAAACAACACAGGCCAACAGTAACAATTGTTAGCTTTCGGATTCAGAATAACAAAATCGCCTCCCCCTCCCCTCCCCTCCCTCCTGGGTTCCCCCTGACCTCACACTCTCATGGGAGAAATCGCAGGGCGGCTTTCTTCATCACAATCAGATATGGAAAATAGGCCTGCTTCAATTGCCACTTGCCCCTCAGTCCTTCAGCGGCCTTCAGTCAGCCCAGGGAGAATGAAACACAGCATTTTGTGTGTGGCAGCCGAGATCTGATATCTTCTATACGTAATGAATACGCCGGCAATTATTTGTTCGAGTTATTGTGATAAGCCCAGCCTCTTTCATGTATGTATTCATATAGCAGCAGAAAGCATGTGAGCTGGCTTCTTTTATGCCCTGTGTGGAATTGGCAAACTGCTGAGATCAGCTGGCGTAAGCTAGCACTAGAGGGCCAGAGACAGTCTCTCCCTCTCCCCTCCCTCCCTTTCTCTCCCTCTGTCTTTCTGAGTTTCTGGATGTCTTCCAGTCACATTAAGGGAAGTGAAATACCAGACTGTTGGTATAAGCTTTTCAATACTACAGGGAGATTATGTTATCAGAAAGGTAAACTTCACTGTTAGGGGTAAAATGTTCGACTGCACTTCAAAAGCAGGGAGGCAGAAAGGGAAGGAGGGAGGGAGGGATGGATGGAGAAACAGGAAGATAGGATAGATGTAAGGAGCAGAGGAGAGGGAAAGAGAGAGGTGGGCTCTAGGGAGAAAAGGGAAGACATAGGCAGGGTGAGATAGACAGAGAGTGAAGTTGTGTTGCTAGGCTAACTGCTAGCTGGGGCGTTTCCTTAGCAGTAAAAGGGGCTGCCCCTTCATTTGGTGAAGTTCTCCTAATTAGCCTTTTGGCGCCCTCAGCCTTCCGTTTTTGTAGCAACCTGCTAGTCCTCTGTTAGCCCCAAATAGAACCTGCTAAGGCAAGGGTCGAACCAGGCAATGAAAACAGGAAGCACTCGCATTCAAAGATACCACTCCCGGCCTGGCCTTGTCTTTTGACTAACCTAAATCCTCAAACACCTATAAAAATAAATAGGGGACCTCAGGAGCAGACCTAGTGGGGCTTGTGTGTGTGTCTGTGTGTGTGTGTGTGTGTGTGTGTGTGTGTGTGTGTGTGCGTCCATTCACCCATAAGTGTAATGCAGTCTATGAAGGAAGGGGTTGCACTCTCAGGCAGGCATCAAGCATCTCAGGTTTTGTGCTGGGCCATGCACCGTTTTGGTCGGGGTGTTTGGGGAAATGCTGTTAAGCTGCTAAGCCAAGTGTATTGCAACCCTGGGCTGTCTGAAAGGGAAGTGATATATCCCAGGGTCAGTTTGGGGGTCGTACGTTGAGCCGAACACTTTCACGTGGGTTCATTTGAATTGTGTTTCGTATAGAGCCCTGTTGCATATTCACTGGAACCTTAGATATGACTGGTATCTTTCACTGTCAAAAAGTGTGACTGAATGTTGTGAAACGTTGTGTCATTGAGAAGAATTAGTTATTTATATCATGGGTATTTTTTTATCTCCTACAATCATGAGTGTATGAAGACATCTGTAAATCAGATGCAGCAGGGTAGGAATGAGTGTCATGTCATTGTGACATGATGACTGCCATGATCCAGGGCAAAATTAGTTACACAAACATAACTATCAATGGTAACATAGGCAACAACAGCGGAAGTAGAGAGATGGCACCTATAGTATCAACCCTGTCAATATAGGAGTTAACATGAGTGATGACATGATGAGTGGATGAGCAGTATTGACGTGATGAGTAGATGAGTAGTAATGACATGATGACGTGATGAGTAGATGAGTAGTAATGACGTGATCAGTAGATGAGTAGTAATGACGTGTTGAGTAGATGAGTAGTAATGACCAGGCTTCCTCAACTGACGGGATGAGGTCAATATCCTTCCAGGATACCCGGGCCAGGTCAATTAGAAAGGCCTGCTCGCAGAAGTGTTTTAGGGAGCGTTTGACAGTGATGAGGGGTGGTCGTTTGACCGCGGACCCATAGCGGATACAGGCAATGAGGCAGTGATCGCTGAGATCCTGATTGAAGACAGCAGAGGTGTATTTGGAGGGCAAGTTGGTCAGGATGATGTCAATTAGGGTGCCCATGTTTACGGATTTAGGGTTGTACCTGGTGGGTTCCTTGATGATTTGTGTGAGATTGAGGGCATCTAGCTTAGATTGTAGGACTGCCGTGGTGTTAAGCATATCCCAGTTTAGGTCACCTAACAGAACAAACTCTGAAGCTAGATGGGGGCGATCAATTCACAGATGGTGTCCAGGGCACAGCTGGGAGCTGAGGGGGGTCGGTAGCAGGCGGCAACAGTGAGAGACTTATTTCTGGAGAGATTAATTTTTCAAATTAGAAGTTCGAACTGTTTGGGCATAGACCTGGAAAGTATGACAGAACTTTGCAGGCTATCTCTGCAGTAGATTGCAACTCCTCCCCCTTTTGGCAGTTCTATCTTGACGGAAAGTGTTATAGTTGGATATGGAAATCTCAGAATTTTTGGTGGCCTTCCTCAGCCAGGATTCAGACACGGCAAGGACATCAGGGTTGGCAGAGTGTGCTAAAGCAGTGAGTAAAACAAACTTAGGGAGGAGGCTTCTGATGTTGACTTGCATGAAACCAAGGCTTTTTTGATCACAGAAGTCAACAAATGAGGGTGCCTGGGAACATGCAGGGCCTGGGTTTACCTCCACATCACCCGAGGAACAGAGGAGGAGTAGGATGAGGGTGCGGCTAAAGGCTATCAAAACTGGTCGCCTAGAGCGTTGGGGATAAGGAATAAAAGGAGCAGATTTATGGGCGTGGTAGAATATATTCAGGGCATAATGTGCAGACATTATTTACAGTGGAACTAGGGGCTCCATTGTAAACTAAAACAATGATAACTAACCTGAACAACAGTATACAAGGCATATTGATATTTGAGAGAGACATACAGCAAGGCATAAAGTAATCGCAGGTCTTGATTGGGAGAGCTTGCTAAAACAACAGGTGAGACAACAACAGCTAGTCAGCTAACACAACAACAGCAGGTAAAATGGCGATGACTAGGCAGAGAGGGTCGGATTAACTACACACAGAGCCTGAGTACGCGGCTGGGGCCGACAGATAAAACATAAATAAACTGAATGGAGTACCGTGATTAATGGACAGTCCAGCAGGCATCAGCTATGTAGCCAAGTGATCATAGTGTCCAGGGGGCAGCAGTAGATGGAACAGGGAAGCCGCCACTATGCTAGCACGCGGGCGACACGGGGTTTAAAGTTACTAGCCCGGGGGTGGTAGGGGGGGTCTGCTCAGATGGAGGCCGGTTGAAGGCACAGCGGATGGAGTATTCGTCGGCAGACCAGTCGTGGTGGTGCGGCGGGAGGCCATGTCGACAGAGAATCCAAGCCAGATGGCGAAAGAGGTTTTGTAGAATGTAGTTTGCTAGCAGGGAGATGTGCCTGGCTCACGGCTAACTGGTGCTAGCTTCGTGGCAGTGGCGTTAGCCAAGGTCCAGAGTTTACAGCAAGGATCCGGTGGAGTATTGGGCTCTAGCCGAGTATGAGTGGGGTTCGGGTGAACAGCTGAGTAGGCCGTTAGGTGGACCTCAGGGATAGCTTCGGTACTGGGTGCAAGCTAGCTGTGAAGATCAGAAGTAGTGGTCCAGGGATTACGGCAGGAATCCGGCTTTGTTGTGGAGAGACAGTTCGATACTGGTAGACTGGCGAGTATTATCCAGGCTAAAAACAGGGCTGGCTGTGCAGAAGGTAAAAGCCGCTAGCAGTGGCTAACAATGACTAAACAGCTTGTAGCTAATTAGCTGGTTAGCTTCTGGAGGTTCTTGAATGTTTTCTAAAATTAAAAATAATAGCGATTCCGTATCACATTGGGTGAGGCAGGTTACCGGAAGGTATAATCGAATTAAAGAGATTGAAAATAAATATGGGTCCAGTGAGTGGTTGGGCTGGCTGGGGACACGGCGATTCAGACAGTTAGCAGGCCTGTGCTAACAAGCTAGCAGTTAGTAGGCCGGGACTAAACAAGCTAGCAGTTAGCAGACCGGGGCTAAACAAGCTAGCAGTTAGTAGGCTGGGTTAGCAAGCAAGCAGATAGCAGGGGCTAGAAAATTAGCCTTTGGGGGACGTCGCGATGGGGTTAAGTCTGTTTTTGCCTCTTCATGCGGTGACGTCGATAGACCGGTCGTGGAATTAGTAGGGTTCCAAGTAGCTCTAGGTAGCTAGCAGGCCTAGCTGGTTAGCATAATAGGCCTTCAGCGGGCGTCGCACCTGAGGGGCCTGTTGGAGTCCTATGTCGGAATTCCAGTCGTAGAGCATCTTTTTTTTTTTTTTACCTTTATTTAACTAGGCAAGTCAGTTAAGAGCAAATTCTTATTTTCAATGATGGCCTAGGAACAGTGGGTTAACTGCCTGTTCAGGGGCAGAACGACAGATTTGTACCTTGTCAGCTCGGGGATTTGAACTTGCAACCTTCCGGTTACTAGCCCAACGCTCTAACCACTAGGCTACCCTGCCATCTGTTGTTGATCCAGATGAAAATGTTCAGTTTGCGGTGGGAATCCGGGGATAAAAATAATAGGTCCGATATGCTCTGGTTAGAGTCACGTTGTTCGAACTGGCGAGAGCTATTCGAGCTGAAGGTTAGCTGATGACCGCTAGCAATGGTTTGCTGACTGATAGCTGGTAGTTAGCTGGCTAGCTTCAGTTGAGGGATTCCAGATCCGAAGTAAATATAGATACTTTAGGGGGAAAAAAGCAGATCCACGCTACATTGGGTGAGGCGGGTTGCAGGAGAGTATTTAGTTAGTAGTTTATTTAGTTTAGCAAAATATTTTAAAAGATATGCGAAGAAAAATATGTAAAAAAACACGACAGGACAAAGACGTCTGACTGCTACGCCATCTTGGATCTTAGGATGAGTAGATGAGTAGTGATAACGTGATGAATAGAACGTGATGAGTAGATATGATGTGATGAGTAAATTACTAGTGATGAGTAGATGAGTAGTGATGATGTGATGAGTAGATGAGTAGTGATGACGTGATGAGTAGTGATGTGATGATTAGTGATAACGTGATGAGAATATAAGTAGTGCATCACATCAGCACCACAAGCATCCCTAGCAAATTATCACAGAACAATCTCCCCCTCAACCGAGCATTAGTCTCCATGGCGACCGGGTGTCTTCTCCAGGTCGAGCCCCGATGGGAGTGGCTCTGTGAACCAGCCCTTTAGAGTGAGAGAGGGACATAAAAGAGCCTGGCTAGCTAGGTCATTCTGGAGTCATGGGCTTGGAAGAGTTGGCCAAGCTTGGTAACCGGTGTTTGTCCCAAACGATAAACAAGTGCACTAGTCTGCCTTCGAAAAGAGAGGGCTAGCCGGTTGTGTTAAAGCAGACTAAACATCTCTCTCTGTAGTGTCCCCTGTCTGTATGTCTGTTTGTCTGTTTGAGTCCTTCTAATCCATGTGTATTGTTAGGGCCACCACTAGAGCCATTTCACTGGTATATCCCACATCTGCAAACAGTTTGAAATACACAACTGTTCTCATTTTACACCACTGTTTTTAAAACTGTTTATACCATATTTTTGCTGCCTACACAATGTATTTTTATTCCACGATTTTGTATGTTTATAGGAGATAAAGAGTATGTTTTGTACGACTCTGGGTATTCATTGCGACGGTAGTGGTTTCATTTTCTCTTGTTTTGTGTTTTGTGAGGTTCAGAAGGGGGTGTAAGGGAGAAAGGGGGGTTGATGAGGTTCCTAAGGGGTCACGGAGGTTCAGGGCTGAAGGAGGCCCACACACTAATTTGTCATGTGCTTATTTGCCTCGGAGCCAAGAAGTCAGCTCTCCAGTCAGCCGAGGCAACCCAGGTAACAGTTTGGTTCACCGCCACTGCATAACCCTGTGTGTGTGTATGCTTACACATACCACATGACCCCAGGCTTATACGCCTATAAGAAAGCTTGAGTTGCCATATTAAGTGTAAAAATATGGAGTCTCTATCTGAAGTTTACAAAACTAAAGTGAAGCGATAATACATCAGGAAAGAGGAGAGTGGCTGTGTTTTGGAAGTCACTGAAGTCAAGGATAATGAGTGAAGGGGAGCTTCAGGTATGGTGGGGCGGGGCCTTTGGTTCCACAGTTTGTTCCTCTAACTAATGCTGCTCAGCTCAGCGACCCTGGAACGAGGACACAAGTCACTTCAGCTTGGTCTACCATCTGTTCCTCGCTAGCCTGGTTCTCACATGGGCCTGTGAAGCTGGGAAGCCACTGTACCGTCAGTCAGTCCTCATTGATAAAGACATACAACTAAACCTTCCACTAGAAGATAAAGCCATGACAACCAATAACTGGACCCTAACAAATGTTTTCATTTCAACTATAGGAAACACTTTTTGTCTACCAGGGCTTTACAAGAACGAGCGAGACCTTTTTTCATACACGACAGAGAGAGAAAAAAACTCCCTGAAAGTTTAGAAGGCGGTAGGTATCCAGTGACTCTGGGCCGTATAATTATATGACAAGCCACATCAACCTTTGGTTGTTTCATGTCGGAGCCTTTTTACAGAAATGCCCAGTGGTGTTGGTGTGTCGTGATTGACAAAGCTTTGTTTACAGTACGCACAGCCATGTAGTCTGGCTGGCTGGTTGCTCCACAGGTTTAGTGGAGCATTAGGGGGTAATAGCCGTGACTTGTTTCACGCGAGAACATTAGACATTTTCACTTGGCCCCCTTAATCTAGATCTGTCATAGTTCCACTTCACTGATCCCAATCTAGGGTGGCACTGATAGAGAATACAGAATACAGCACAGCTCTCTTGCAGTTGTTACACACCTACTGTATATCTGTGTCAATGTCTCACATAGATCCTTATTGTCTCTCTAGATAAACAGTGTTGTGTGCTATTTATTAGTTTACCCTACCTGTTATTAACAGACAGCCTCTCATACCTTCTCTCCTCCGCTCCTCTCCCTCCCTCCGTCCCTCCCTGTTGTTAATGCTCAGGCCTGCTGTTCGTGCCTTAACGCTCCTTGTTTAATGAAGTAGCAGAAATGAGTGCTTTCGCTAAGGGGATGTTTACAACACGTTGTTGACGCTGTTGGGAGGGGATTAAGCCATGTGAAACTCTGCCGCGCCTGCCAACAACAAAAAAAGAACAACCCTCAACATGTTCTCCCAAAAAGTAAAAACAACACCCCAAAACAACAACAAAAGGAAAACAAGTGCAATTGCAAGAGGCCCATGCATGTATGTTAGCACTGATGTTTACAGCCACCGAAAGCTTGAATTGTCTCAGAAATGCCCCAATTTGTGACATAAAGCTAGTTAGTTCAGTGCATCTTTAATTAATATTAATCTCTTCAAGAGAAGCCAGGGACTATCTTAAGCACATTCAGATGGGTGTCTACAGTGCTAGGGGCCACTTTGTGCAAGACCAGGGGCCCATACCCTGTCAAGGTTACTGCACATGCCCTGACCTGAGCAGAAGACAAACAGAGGAGAGCTGAGGAGTGAAGGATTTATAAACTACTGCTCCATAGCTGGAGATTCCTCTTGCCTCCTCTAAGGCCTCACACTTCAGCAAAAACAAGCCTCAGCTACCCCCTCGACCCTTGCGTCTCCCTCCCTCCCACTGGCCTAACCCACTGCTGCAGTGATAACATTGATCCATTGGCTAAGGCCAGGCCTAGCTTACTCTTTTGGTGAAAAGAGGTGAATGATGTAATGGACTTGGAAGGAGGGCAGTCTGCGCTACTGTATGCGGTGCCCCAATGGTGGGAAAACTCCAAACCAGGACTGGCACTGTTACAGATGGAGAGGCCCAGATTATCTGAGGTTTTCCTTGTCCTTGTTTTATGTGGTTATCTTCTCCATTGCAGACTGTGTTAGAGGAATGGGTTTGAGGCTTTTGAATCTTCTCAGAGTAATTTTGTCAGACCTCTCATTCTCCCAACCTCACATTGTCTTCCCTCTCCCCTATCACATTTTCCTCTGAGCCATGCAATTTACCAAGCCAGAGGGGGTTGTGGGAAAATGGAAAAATGGGGAAAAGCCCCCTGCACTCTATCAATATCCCCCTTGGTCAGTTGAATCATGGGTCTGTGATGTGTTGGTGGTGACCAGCTAAATGAGATACTGTAGTTTTTCTCCCTCTAAGCTGCAGGCCTCAGAGCAGCCCATAACCCCCCCCCCCCCCCTTGGTATTTATCTCACACCAGGAAATGCAGGAAAAGGAGAAGCACAAATAGGTGTGAGGAGGGTGAGGTTAAAGGATGGAGGCATCGGGCAGAAATCAAAAACAGACCTGGTGCTGTTCCTCTGTTTGGTTTGTCATGGGACCCTGAGTCTACCAAATCCCACTCCTGACATTTTGTTGTGTGATTTTCCTTTCCTCCACCTCCCCTTTCCTCCCTCCCCTCCTCCATTGCTTTTGTTTTGCTATGTGCTTATTCCAGGCAGGGGATTCCTTCACAGTGGGGTCCTTATAACTGGGAGCCTCTTGTTCTCACCTCAACTCCCCTCGCGCTCCTCCCCTCTTCATCTTTTCCATTCAATAATACGGCTCGCTTTGACACCATGGGCATGCAGTTTCATATCCGCCAATGTACAATCTATGTGGAGGATGGAAACTGAGTGAGTGGGTCAATTTGTTTGCGGTTTCCTCCCTCGGACACTTATCCCCATGTGTCACCCCTTTACCCACAATGGATTGGTCCATCTATACCACCATAAGGCCATGTGAATCTGAGCGTGTGTAGATATAGCCATGTATCTGTTATCTAGCAGGCCTAGTTCATCTCCTAAAATCATGTAAGTCTACACAGATGAGCGCATACGATACAGAGCCCTGCCACCTGCTGTATCAGAAAATAGCCCAGATACCCAAGAAAAAAAGAGATTTGAGGAAAGAAGGCAAGCAAATCTAATAAAAATAAGGAAATAAATCCAAATCTAAGTAGAGCAGGCCTTGGCTCCAGATGGGAATCTGTGTGAATATTGATTGAGGGGGAGAGCGAGCTAGTACCCCCGTATCCCCAGGGCTGGACCCTCTTGCTAAAGCTCATAAACCGAGCTTGTACAATTATTTAGATAAAGAGAGCCTGGCGCGACACCACATGCCTCGCAACCCTGCACCTCCTCCTCTCTCCTTGTTTCTCTTCCTATACCTCTTCCGCCTCCTCCTCCTTAACCTCATCTTCCTTATCCAGCATGAAGAAGTCAAAAGGGGGGGAAACCTGTAATTATCCACACTTTTCTGAATCCTTCCTTAATGTTCATTATTGAAACCAGCGGCAATTACAAGTTCAAAGAGGTTTAGAGGACCAGCAACCCGCATAATCAGGAGCAAATTAAGTGGCGCTCATTCGTCACAGCAGAGCACACACACAAACACACACACACACACACACACACATTGGCAGGGGTGAATCATAGACACAGTGACAGGCATCACTTTCCACACAGGCAGGATCTCGGCCACCCCAGGGCGCTACCTCAGCATAGGATCCACAATCTTCTTATATATTGCTTTTGTGTTTTCCCCTGTGACAAAAACCTTAACGACAACATCTTAAGCAAACCCAGGCTGATACCACACTATACTATACCTACTATCTTCCCCTTGTTAGTGTCCTGTTGTGTTTGTATTTCCATCCCCCCTATCTCAAATCCTCCCCTCTCCTCCTTCCTTCCCCTCTGTCATCCTGTTTTCCTGCCTATCTGGCTGGGTCCTGCCTGCAGCACGTGGGAGTGTGTGTTTCAGGCCTGTCCCCGGTGGTGCATCTCTGTTACCTTTGGGGCTGGGTCACAATGGCTAATCCTGTCTTCAGGTGCCTGTTCAGCACACTGAGAGGAGAGAGGAGAACCGGAGGTGAGCTCCTGTTACAAGACTCCCTGACCAGGGGTCACCACAGACACACACACACACAGTGGTAGCCACAACACACACACAAACGCACACACACATCAAGTCCCACTCATCAGCCCCAGGTGGCTCAGCCCCTCCCTCCCTCTCTCTCTTTATCTCTCTACTGTACGTCTCCTTTTTCTCTCTCTCACTCTCTTCTTTCTCTCCCAGATCAGTCAAACTCTTGTTCGCATTAGGGGATCCCTGATATGATCACCGTGGGGAGCTGCTCTGGTGGCCATGTCCTCTCTCCTACCTGGCACCCTCTTTGTTAAAGCCTGTCTCTCAGGGACACAGGCTGGATTCTCCACTGTATTGAATGTATAGAGCCGTGTCATCTGGACCTGCATCTCAGCCTGGGATTCAGCCACTGTTAGAAGAGTCCATTTTCGTTGTAGGAAAGCCATTCATCTCTGCACCCAGAGGCCGCCTTGTTTCATTAAATAGCCCATCCAGGCAGACAGATGTGCTCGCCACACAGCCCTGTTTGCCTATGCAAGAGTGTGTATTAACCCACAATCGTTTGGGGGAGATGAATAGGCTAACGGTCCTTCTTCCATTGATTATCTACACGCCATTTCCCCTCCCTCCCCTCTCTCTCCTACTGCTACCATATGAAAAGTAATGGAGCCTATGGAAAAGCATCTCTCTCTCTCTCTTCACGGGTCATTTTAAGTTATTTGGATTCAAACCGAGAGGGATCTCTTTAAGGCACAATTTGAGTGGAATTAAGTAAATAAAAGTGGAGTGCGCCGTGGAGAAAGAAGAAAAATACAGCGGGGACTGTAAAAAGATGTGTGTTTAAGCAAAGAAAACTGTACCGAACATAGAAGGAGGCTGATGTTAGCAGATGTTAGCAATTGCAGCGCAGGCAGAGGGATTCCTAGTGTTAGAAGGGCTCCTAATTGCCATAATGGACCTGGTAACCACTGACAGTAATGGAACCATCCTCAGCACCCAGAGTTAGGGGCCGGGGCCATCACCCGCCTGGTCCGCTTCAAGATGTCCACTGTTGATTTTAACAACAAGATAGTCAGGCAGATGAGGCCTTCTCCCTTCGACTCTCATCCCAAAGCCCATCCACGATCTACTATCCTTCATCCACCACTGTCATCCTTCATGGATGAGCTTTCTTATGGACGCTAACATCCGACCCCACTTATTCCAATGTTGATCCTGGTATTGACTACACCCTTTGTCCTCCACCGGTGGGAAGGGGGGGGGGGGGGGGGGCAGGCGGACCTGTGCAGGCGGAAAGTTGAAAGTGGGCCTGTGTGTCTCTGTCTGTGATGGGCTGGGCTGGGTCACCTCTGTAGTGGTTCAGCCTGCCTGGTGAAAGGCAGCAGGGCGGCAGGCAGGGCTCTGTGGGGGAAAATGACTTCCTGAGACATTATCATCAATCACCAGACAGGTCAGCTAGTCAGGCCCCTGATCCTGCCATCAGGAGGGGCTGGGACGAAGAGAGGAGAGGAAAGGAGAGGAGAGGAGAGGAGAGGAGAGGAGAGGAGAGGAGAGGAGAGGAGGATGGGGATGGGTGGAGTAGGACTGGAATGGTAGAAAACACCATTTAGGTGGAGAGCGTAGAAGAGCGAGTTCCCATATTGGAAGTCCAGGTTTGGGGTGGTGGTCGTGCTTTGGATGCCCCCTCTTCATTGAAAGAATAGGTAGTGGAGCTACAGTCAGTACTGTACTGGAGGCATTACTATAGCTTAATAAAATCCCCTGCCCCTGCTGGTCAAAGTCTTCTCTCTCTCCACAGCTCAATTGACTCATTAATTATTCCACAGTACATGCAGAGGGGTGGTGGCAAATATAAAGAGGGCAAGAGACAGAGAGGGAGAAAGACAGAAGGAGGGCAAGAGAAAAAACAACAACAGCTGTCTTACACCTCCAGTCTGCCCCCCCCCCTCCCTCTCTCTCTCTCTCTCTCGCTCTCTCTCTCTCTCTCGCTCTCTCTCTCTCAACGAGAAAGGGAGAAAGGGAGGGGCTTGGGTTACCTCAGCGAGCGGTTGTGTTACATTCCTGAGAAGGGAAGGGGTGAGGGAGGGGGAGAGGAGAGAAGAGGAGGAAGTGGGGGGAGGGGGAGGGGTGTGGCTCAACGAGTTGTTGAAAAGAACACAGACGCTTGTCAACAGCCTCCGTGCCGTGGAGCCATCGTGCCTCGCTCTAGACCCAGTGGTTAATGACCCTCCCCTGCACTTTGGGGTCCGTGTGTGTGTGTGAGAGACAGAGAGTGAGACCGCCAAATCTCCCAGCAGTCCCACAGAATAGGGTGCGTGTCATTGCTTGTCTGTGGCAGAGGTCAGACAAAAGCCTCCAAATCCCCTTCTTTCCCCCCTACCTCAATCACTGTAGTGGATAGTCATACACTGAGTCACTGACTGACTGCGTGTGGATTAACATAGGCCTCTCAATGGCAGAAAGAGAGAGGGGGAGAGGGAGCGAGAGGGGAGAGAGAGAGAGAGAGAGAGAGAGAGAGAGAGAGAGAGGGGTAGAGGGAGAGATAGAGAGAGAGAGAGAGGGGGAGAAGAGGGGGGGGGGGGGGAAGAGAGTGCCAGCAGCAGCCAGGCAAAATGGCCCATTAGATTTAAGGAGTAAAAGTTCATCAGCTTTGTTAATGGCAATGTATTTAAATGAAGTATGAATTACCCAGCTTTTATGGAGTGCTGAGAGGGAACTGGAGTGTCTGATCTAATGTTTTAGTGAGCTCTGCCGGCCACTCAGATGACTGGGCTGAGGCAGGAGAAGAGGAAGAGAGGGAGGGAGAGGGAAAGACAGGAGATGAGCGGTCAGAACAGAAATACGCTGTAAGGTCCCCTGAGTCCTTCGCCTGGACGCCTGCCTGATTGTCACTAACATGCGTAGCTGATCGGGTTAGCCCAGAGACGGGGACGTTTGTGGCTTCCAGGCTTTTTCTTCTTTGCGTTTCATTGGTTAGGAAAACCGGCGGCGTGCATGAAAAAAAAGGTCAGTTACGATCGTTTCTGATTAGGTTCCCCCTGCTCCTCACACACACACTTGTACACTCCATGCAGACACACTCCATACACACACTCCATACACACACTCCATACACACACTGCATACCCTTACACATACTTCCTACCCTCACACACACACAAACACACACTCCCCACCCTGGTCTAATAAGCGGTAAGCTGAGCTAGCTGATGGTCATCCTCCCATGGGGTTGCTGGGTGGCTGCCAGCTTCCTGCCTGCTTTGTCAGTGGATAAAGCCTGTAACAAACGAGGGGCCTGTAGCCAGCCTGGGCCAGTCAGGTCAAAGGTCAGTACGGCCCCAGGGCAGGATCAGGCCAGAAAGCACTACAGGGAAAGAGAGAGAGGGATGGATGGATGGATGGACGGACAGAGGGAGGATGGTAGAATGCACTTAAGAGTATAGCCACGATTAGCCGGCCTAGACCTCTAAAAGCTACCACTCCTCTCTTCTCCATTCCGTTCTTCTCTCCTCAGCTTATTATACAGGCATTTTAACTCCTCTGTCCTCTCATGGAACATTAAGAAAGTGAAAGATCCTCGGGGCATGTGTCAGACACGTAGTTAAGCACGCGCGCACACACACACGCATGCACGCACGCACACACACACACACACACACACACACACACACACACACACACAAACACACACAAACACACACACACACACACACACACACACACACACACACACACACACACACACACACACACTGATGATTGACAGGGAAATCGCTTCCTTGAGTCATGCAACCGTCCCAGATCAAAGGGCTTCTCTCAAAGACGTGTGTTTGTGAAAGGCAGAAATGGCATCCTGCAACCTAAACAGACACAACAGGTATGGTGACTGATCAGGGCTGGGCTGTCTTGGTTTCACCTGAGTCGCTCAAAGTGTCTGTGATTTGAGATGAATACACTTGTGGTTCGCTCTCAGCACTTCCTTGTGCTGAGAGTGTCTGAATGTATGGCCGTCTGTCTGTCCATCCGTCTGTCTGTCTGTCTGTCAGTGTTAAGACAACTGCTACTCCTCACCCCAGCAGTGTTCAGGCCATTCAGAGAAACAAGGACTTGACATGGTTGTCTTGAACACATTTAGAGTCATTAACAAACAGGAAATGTCCCCTGCAGCTGTTTGGGAAAGCAGCTCCTCAACCCCTTCACCCCCTGTAATGGACAAATGTTATCCTGCTTTGATATTTGAACCTCCCAAAAAACAAATAAATTGACATTACAAATGTGCTATAACATCTCCAAATAGGCTTGACATTATATACCTGCCCTGTGGGTTTTTGTTAGCCTCCACTAAGTGGTTACTCTGCTGTTGTCGTTGTGTCCTAGGGCAGGCTATTATAGCATAACGTAGTGGCCATTTCTGAGGCCAACATGGAGTGTCTTTCTGAGAGACAGAATGGAGACGTCCTGGTCCTGTATGAATACTTAAATACTTCATTTAATACTCAAGTGGAAGGAGAGTCCATCAAGGGCCACTTTCAGGACCTCATCTAGCATAGGGGAACAAAACGCTTTCTCTCACCCCCCCCCCGATAGGTTGCAAGTTCAAATCCCCGAGCTGACAAGGTACAAATCAGTCGTTCTGCCCCTGAACAGGCAGTTAACCCACTGTTCCTAGGCCGTCATTGAAATTAAGAATTTGTTCTTAACTGACTTGCCTAGTTAAATAAAGGTTTTAAAAAAACCTGTGCCACTGCTCCAAGATAAAATCCCACTATACTTCTTCTTGTGAAAGTTAAACAATGTTTAGAGGACACAACAGAGAAGGGGGAAACATAGACAAACTCTGTAAATACTCAGTCATTCACAACAGACCATGAGAGTCTAGGAGGTGAAGTATGCCAGGCACTGTACCCCTGTCGCTTGACCCTGTTGCTCTTGGCTTACCCAGAAGCCCCTTGGAGGAGCACAGAGATTCCTGGGACACTCAGCGTGTAATAACCTTGTCCTGTTTCACGCAGACTAAATATATTAAAGTATGGAGCAGGGAAGTTCAGGCCCTGGGGAGAGGGACGGTGGGGGAGATAGATAATGGAGCATGCCTAACGGTGTAATACATGGGACATGTAGGGTTTGTTCGGAGGTAGTTAGATATCTAACATGTAGGGTTTGTGACTTACAAGTCCCAGCTGTACTAGTGCTGTAAGACTTTTCAGTCTCCCAGAGAAAGATCCAAGTTAGAAAAGGCGTGTGCCACTCTAGCAGCACAGGAAGAGTTAAGCCGGTCTCTTACAACGTGAAGGATTCAGTATTTCTATAGGGCCATCTTTGTCTTTCCTTTATCCTCGCCGGAGGCTAGAACAGATTCTTTCTCCCCTTCACCGTTTGGCTACAATAGCCAGGTGGATCTGGACACCATTAAGTTAACGTGAGAACGTTTAGGCCCAAATTCTTCCTCCTATGTCTTTAGACCTTGGATGCTTCGACCCAGGTTGTTAGCCTGCTAGCCTGTTAGCCTGCTAGCCTGATAGCCTGTTAGCCTGCTCACGCCCTGCTTTTTAAAAATGTAACCTGCCGCCGCTTTACAATGTGTGCTCAGGTCATTAAAGTGGTGTCGGTGTTTATCCAGCTAGCAGTGGACTGGGCCGTTTAGCATGTAAGCAGCGGCTCCCAATGTCTTTATGACAGGCAATAGTGGCAAGTGGTGTGGATATGGGGGGTCCTGAATGATGGGCCAGGGGGATGGGCACTCTCCTTTTTCACTGGCCCTAGGTGACCGTACCAGCCCGCTAATGACTACCTTATAGACCCTAAAAGTCACTTTCAAAGAGTATACATGAATTACTTCACACCACCCGCTGCAAGCTGTGCAAACCAAAGATGACTGCTCTCGCTGTACTGGAATACTGGTACAGTCTTAAACACGATAGAAAAACATTATTATTATTTATATTTTATTAAAAAGGACTGTAAATTAACTTTTGCCATGTAAAGCCAGTGCTAAAAGTTTTCGCGGGGCAGTACAAGTGTTGACGTTTAAGAGAGCGAGAAGGGGGAGAGAGAGAGAGAGAGAGAGAGAGAGATAAAAGGGGAGAGAGAGAGAGAGAGAGAGAGAAGGGGGGGGAGAGAGAGAGAGAGAGAGAGAGAGAAGGGAGAGAGAGAGAGAGAGAGAGAGAAGGGGGAGAGAGAGAGAGAAGGGGGAGAGAGAGAGAGAGAGAGAAGGGGAGAGAGAGAGAAAGAGAGAGAGAGAGAGAAGGGGGGAGAGAGAGAGAAGGGGGAGGGAGAGAGAGAGAGAAGGGGGAGAGAGAGAGAGAGAGAGAGAGAGAAGGGGGAGAGAGAGAGAGAGAGAGAGAGAGAAGGGGGAGAGAGAGAGAGAGAGAGAGGGGAGAGAGAGAGAAGTGGGAGAGAGAGAGAGAGAAGGCGGAGAAAGAGAGAGAGAGAGAGAGGGGGGAGAGAGAGAGAGAAGGGGGAGAAAGAGAGTGAGAGAGAGAGAAGGGCAAGAGAGAGAGAGAGAGAGAGAGGGAGAGAGAGAGAGAGAAGGGGGGAGAGAGGGAGAGAGGAAGAGAGAAGGTGAGAGAGAAAGAGAGAGAGAGAGAGAAGGGGAGAGAGAGAGAAGGGAGAGAGAGAGAGAGAGAGAGAGAAGGGGGGAGAGAGTGAAGGGGGGGGAGAGAGAAGGGGTGGGGGGGGGAGAGAAGGGGAGAGAGAGAGACCAGGTACCCTCTGTAAGGATAAGGGGATCATATTCCTCCCCTTGGAAGCGGTGGGGTGGCCGTGTGGTAGAAAGAGAAGCCATGAACTTGATCTGATGATTAAACAGTCCCATCTCTATGGCTGCGGGCCACATCTGAGACCAGAGACAGGAAAACAACACACACACACTCACATGAGGGTCTCCCAAACCACTCCATCCACCTGCTCACCATAAACAGTACAAGGCTGTGGTAACACCAAGCTCTACCTTCCCCACTGTGGATATTTTCTTAGATAGTTGATAATAAGGATGTTATCAAAAGTAATACACCAGGAGACATACAGTACAGTTCACCGTAAACATCTCTCCTCTGATTGGTTGCTGGGTGTAGGCCGTTACCCATGAGCCTCAGCCCTTGCGCTTGCTCTTGCTCTGGGAGAGTGTGGGAGTGATTGGTTTATAGCCTCATGGACATTTAAGCCCAGATCTCGCATATCCTCTAGAGATGCCTCCTCCCCTCCCCTCCCCTCCCATCCCTCCTCTCCCCCTCCCTCCCTCCATCCCTCCCACTCCCACACCTCCTCATTTGCCAGTTCCCCTCCCTCCTTCACAGGGGCAACAGTTTGCTTGGCAGGCTCTTGCACCATCTCCAATGAACATAAATGAATGGTGTAGAGCAAACAGTCTGACTGGCTGGGGGCCAGGAGCCCCATGCAGGAGGCCAGCCAGCGATTGTTGAGCTGAGTTGAGGGGGGGCTGGGGCTACTGCCATAGTACTGCTGCAGCAGGCAGTACTACTATACTGAGCCCTGGCAGCCAACCTAATGCTCCACAATAGGGCTGCCTGGCCACCACTTTGATGTCTATGACATGATAACTGTTTTATTTCAGAGAACAGTCTAGGTGTTTGTGTGTGTGTGTGTGTGTGTGTGTGTGTGTGTGTGTGTGTGTGTGTGTGTGTGTGTGTGTGTGTGTGCGCGTGCACGTGTGAGTGTGTGTGTGCGTGCACATGTGTGTGTGTGTGTGCGTGCGTGCACATGTGTGTGTGTGTGTGCGTGCGTGCACATGTGTGTGTGTGTCTGGCACAGTCTCAGGCAGTTGAAAGCAACAGAGGTTGAGTCATTGAGTCATGTGGCATTCTTGCCTGTTTTCTCCCTGTTGTCAGGAAGCAGCTTAGTCCCCAGGAAAATAAAACAAACACGAACCTAACCCCCCTCCAAACCCCTCCACCCACCCAAAAACACACACACAAAGACACACACACAGGGAGGGAGAGGAGGATAGGAATACACAGCCTACAAAAACCTTGTCTTTGAGCTTCAACAGCAAGCAAGGTTTCAAAAAATATGGGCCTACGTTTCAGCAGTCAAACGTTCATTGATTCTAATGAAATAGCTATAGTGTAAGATTGTCAATTGTCAGCCCATTTGACATTGTCAGACTGATGAACTAAATCCAACAATTCAAGGAAAAGGACTTTCATTATGAAATGTAAAAAACGATCGTGCCGTGCACAGTAATCAAATCATGAGGGATAACTTCAAAAAGTCTAATTGGATATATGTATGGCATATATTGTTGATCTATAAGAAATGCCTCAATATCATTCAGAACTGTTATAATATTAACAATGGCATATTTATATTTAAAATGTGCCAATCTTACTCCAACTCTATGCAGAGTACATATTCAAATGTGCCAATCTTACTCCAACTCTATGCAGAGTACATATTCAAATGTGCCAATCTTACTCCAACTCTATGCAGAGTACATATTCAAATGTGCCAATCTTACTCCAACTCTATGCAGAGTACATATTCAAATGTGCCAATCTTACTCCAACTCTATGCAGAGTACATATTCAAATGTGCCAATCTTACTCCAACTCTATGCAGAGTACTTATTCAAATGTGCCAATCTTACTCCAACTCTATGCAGAGTACATATTCAAATGTGCCAATCTTACTCCAACTCTATGCAGAGTACATATTCAAATGTGCCAATCTTACTCCAACTCTATGCAGAGTACATATTCAAATGTGCCAATCTTACTCCAACTCTATGCAGAGGACATATTCAAATGTGCCAATCTTACTCCAACTCTATGCAGAGTACATATTCAAATGTGCCAATCTTACTCCAACTCTATGCAGAGTACATATTCAAATGTGCCAATCTTACTCCAACTCTATGCAGAGTACATATTCAAATGTGCCAATCTTACTCCAACTCTATGCAGAGTACATATTCAAATGTGCCAATCTTACTCCAACTCTATGCAGAGTACATATTCAAATGTGCCAATCTTACTCCAACTCTATGCAGAGTACATATTCAAATGTGCCAATCTTACTCCAACTCTATGCAGAGTACATATTCAAATGTGCCAATCTTACTCCAACTCTATGCAGAGTACATATTCAAATGTGCCAATCTTACTCCAACTCTATGCAGAGTACATATTCAAATGTGCCAATCTTACTCCAACTCTATGCAGAGTACATATTCAAATGTGCCAATCGTACTCCAACTCTATGCAGAGTACATATTCAAATGTGCCAATCTTACTCCAACTCTATGCAGAGTACATATTCAAATGTGCCAATCTTACTCCAACTCTATGCAGAGTACATATTCAAATGTGCCAATCTTACTCCAACTCTATGCAGAGTACATATTCAAATGTGCCAATCTTACTCCAACTCTATGCAGAGTACATATTCAAATGTGCCAATCTTACTCCAACTCTATGCAGAGTACATATTCAAATGTGCCAATCTTACTCCAACTCTATGCAGAGTACATATTCAAATGTGCCAATCTTACTCCAACTCTATGCAGAGTACATATTCAAATGTGCCAATCTTACTCCAACTCTATGCAGAGTACATATTCAAATGTGCTAATCTTACTCCAACTCTATGCAGAGTACATATTCAAATGTGCCAATCTTACTCCAACTCTATGCAGAGTACATATTCAAATGTGCCAATCTTACTCCAACTCTATGCAGAGTACATATTCAAATGTGCCAATCTTACTCCAACTCTATGCAGAGTACATATTCAAATGTGCCAATCTTACTCCAACTCTATGCAGAGTACATATTCAAATGTGCCAATCTTACTCCAACTCTATGCAGAGTATATATTCAAATGTGCCAATCTTACTCCAACTCTATGCAGAGTACATATTCAAATGTGCCAATCTTACTCCAACTCTATGCAGAGTACATATTCAAATGTGCCAATCTTACTCCAACTCTATGCAGAGTACATATTCAAATGTGCCAATCTTACTCCAACTCTATGCAGAGTACATATTCAAATGTGCCAATCTTACTCCAACTCTATGCAGAGGACATATTCAAATGTGCCAATCTTACTCCAACTCTATGCAGAGTACATATTCAAATGTGCCAATCTTACTCCAACTCTATGCAGAGTACATATTCAAATGTGCCAATCTTACTCCAACTCTATGCAGAGTACATATTCAAATGTGCCAATCTTACTCCAACTCTATGCAGAGTACATATTCAAATGTGCCAATCTTACTCCAACTCTATGCAGAGTACATATTCAAATGTGCCAATCTTACTCCAACTCTATGCAGAGTATATATTCAAATGTGCCAATCTTACTCCAACTCTATGCAGAGTACATATTCAAATGTGCCAATCTTACTCCAACTCTATGCAGAGTACATATTCAAATGTGCCAATCTTACTCCAACTCTATGCAGAGTACATATTCAAATGTGCCAATCTTACTCCAACTATATGCAGAGTACATATTCAAATGTGCCAATCTTACTCCAACTCTATGCAGAGTACATATTAAAATGTGCCAATCTTACTCCAACTCTATGCAGAGTACATATTAAAATGTGCCAATCTTACTCCAACTCTATGCAGAGTACATATTCAAATGTGCCAATCTTACTCCAACTCTATGCAGAGTACATATTCAAATGTGCCAATCTTACTCCAACTCTATGCAGAGTACATATTCAAATGTGCCAATCTTACTCCAACTCTATGCAGAGTACATATTCAAATGTGCCAATCTTACTCCAACTCTATGCAGAGTATATATTCAAATGTGCCAATCTTACTCCAACTCTATGCAGAGTACATATTCAAATGTGCCAATCTTACTCCAACTCTATGCAGAGTACATATTCAAATGTGCCAATCTTACTCCAACTCTATGCAGAGTACATATTCAAATGTGCCAATCTTACTCCAACTCTATGCAGAGTACATATTCAAATGTGCCAATCTTACTCCAACTCTATGCAGAGGACATATTCAAATGTGCCAATCTTACTCCAACTCTATGCAGAGTACATATTCAAATGTGCCAATCTTACTCCAACTCTATGCAGAGTACATATTCAAATGTGCCAATCTTACTCCAACTCTATGCAGAGTACATATTCAAATGTGCCAATCTTACTCCAACTCTATGCAGAGTACATATTCAAATGTGCCAATATTACTCCAACTCTATGCAGAGTACATATTCAAATGTGCCAATCTTACTCCAACTCTATGCAGAGTATATATTCAAATGTGCCAATCTTACTCCAACTCTATGCAGAGTACATATTCAAATGTGCCAATCTTACTCCAACTCTATGCAGAGTACATATTCAAATGTGCCAATCTTACTCCAACTCTATGCAGAGTACATATTCAAA
>NC_092165.1:36265723-36370723 GCF_045791955.1 Oncorhynchus clarkii lewisi
ATTTCTATATAAGCATTATCATCTTTCTTTGTTAATGATTTTAGCATATTAAAAGGGACTGCATACACAAGTAGAATCAGATTAATCCTCCTTGCAGCCTTGATTCATTATTTGTCCAATCCCAGCCTTGTTTGTTATTAATTGAGCGCATTCCTCAAATGTTTTTTTCTTCTTTCATTTAATTAAAAAGGGAACATTGAGACAGACATTGTTACCTGAAGAAATGTTCTACTGTTTGTTCTACTGATAGGATAGAACAAGTTATATTATCTATTCTTGTAGCTGTAAATGAGAAAATGGAGCAATGATTATCTTTTGAAGTTATTTTATATTGAAAAGTATAGGGCCAAAATGAGATTGCTAGAAGTTACTATCATATGCGTACCCTGCATTGGTCTGGTGAAAAACTGGAGGAGGGAGGAGGGGTGACAGAGGGTAAAGGAGGGAGGAGGGGTGACAAAGGGTAAAGGAGGGAGGAGGGGTGACAGAGGGTAAAGGAGGGAGGAGGGGTGACAGAGGGTAAAGGAGGGAGGAGGGAGGAGGGGTGACAGAGGGTAAAGGAGGGAGGAGGGGTGACAGAGGGTAAAAGAGGGAGGAGGGAGGAGGGGTGACAGAGGGTAAAGGAGGGAGGAGGGAGGAGGGGTGACAGAGGGTAAAAGAGGGAGGAGGGGTGGCAGAGGGTAAATGAGGGAGGAGGGAGGAGGGGTGACAGAGGGTAAAGGAGGGAGGAGGGGTGACAGAGGGTAAAGGAGGGAGGAGGGGTGACAGAGGGTAAAGGAGGGAGGAGGGGTGACAGAGGGTAAAGGAGGGAGGAGGGGTGACAGAGGGTAAAGGAGGGAGGAGGGGTGGCAGAGGGTAAAGGAGGGAGGAGGGGTGACAGAGGGTAAATGAGGGAGGAGGGAGGAGGGGTGACAGAGGGTAAAGGAGGGAGGAGGGGTGACAGAGGGTAAAGGAGGGAGGAGGGGTGACAGAGGGTAAAGGAGGGACGAGGGGTGAGGGGTGACAGAGGGTAAAGGAGGGAGGAGGGGTGGCAGAGGGTAAAGGAGGGAGGAGGGGTGACAGAGGGTAAAGGAGGGAGGAGGGGTGACAGAGGGTAAAGGAGGGAGGAGGGGTGACAGAGGGTAAAGGAGGGAGGAGGGGTGACAGAGGGTAAAGGAGGGAGGAGGGGTGGCAGAGGGTAAAGGAGGGAGGAGGGGTGGCAGAGGGTAAAGGAGGGAGGAGGGGTGGCAGAGGGTAAAGGAGGGAGAAGGGGTGACAGAGGGTAAAGGAGGGAGGAGGGGTGGCAGAGGGTAAAGGAGGGAGAAGGGGTGACAGAGAGTAAAGGAGGGAGGAGGGGTGACAGAGGGTAAAGGAGGGAGGAGGGGTGGCAGAGGGTAAAGGAGGGAGGAGGGGTGGCAGAGGGTAAATGAGGGAGGAGGGAGGAGGAGTGACAGAGGGTAAAGGAGGGAGGAGGGGTGACAGAGGGTAAAGGAGGGAGGAGGGGTGGCAGAGGGTAAAGGAGGGAGGAGGGGTGACAGAGGGTAAAGGAGGGAGGAGGGGTGACAGAGGGTAAAGGAGGGAGGAGGGGTGACAGAGGGTAAAGGAGGGAGGAGGGGTGACAGAGGGTAAAGGAGGGAGGAGGGGTGACAGAGGGTAAAGGAGGGAGGAGGGGTGACAGAGGGTAAAGGAGGGAGGAGGGGTGACAGAGGGTAAAGGAGGGAGGAGGGGTGGCAGAGGGTAAAGGAGGGAGAAGGGGTGACAGAGGGTAAAGGAGGGAGGAGGGGTGACAGAGGGTAAAGGAGGGAGGAGGGGTGGCAGAGGGTAAATGAGGGAGGAGGGGTGACAGAGGGTAAAGGAGGGAGGAGGGGTGACAGAGGGTAAAGGAGGGAGAAGGGGTGACAGAGGGTAAAGGAGGGAGAAGGGGTGACAGAGGGTAAAGGAGGGAGGAGGGTGACAGAGGGTAAAGGAGGGAGGAGGGGTGGCAGAGGGTAAATGAGGGAGGAGGGGTGACAGAGGGTAAAGCGTGTGTCGATAGATGAGTAGGATTAAGATGTCACCTTTTAAACCCCAGTGTCTGTTGTGTGTTCGTGTGTGCATGCCATCCACACATGTATGTGTGTCGTGTGTGTGCTGCGCGGCTGAATGAAACACATAGCGTTTGTTGCGTTTGCGTGTACACTTTCCTCTAATCTGGCCCTTAAAGACATCTGTCACCAGCGATCACTGTTGTTTTGTCATGCTTCATAGCAGCAACAGCAGTGTACACACACAACAGGCCCAAGGTCTGCCATTTATATAATCTCATGTTTGCTATATTGAATCTGACACAAATAGTATCATTACAGCTCCACTCTGGGAATTACATTTGCAGGTAGAGGTGTTGAGATAGAGAGCGAGAGAGAGGGGAGACATTTCCTATCATTCTGTTCCTCTCAGCGCTACACTGGCCTCTGTATGAAACCAGAGTACCATGTTTTCCCTTCAGACATTCGAGGAAAATAAATGGATTCAATGCAAATCTTCGCACACTCATTTTCTATATTGTATTACAAACGGGAGTCTAAGACACTGGAGATTGAGGGGGAGAGAGGCTGTGTGTGTTGGATGGTGTGTTTGAAAGGCTTGTCAGTGTGTGTGTTGGATGGAATGAGGAAGGAGAGTTATCGCAGTTGGCAGTTTTGACAAACTTGTTTGACCTCCTCTTGACAGGTTTGTGTGTGTGTGTGTGTGTGTGTGTGTGTGTGTGTGTGTGTGTGTGTGTGTGTGTGTGTGTGTGTTTATGTATGGGCAGTCGTGTGTATGCTTTGTATGTCATGACATTAGGAAGATGCGGGGTTAGTTGTAGGCCATGGGAGGTATAGTCTTCACCTACACAATACATGTTATGCCACAACACACACAGTGCAATACACCTGTACATAGTCATGACTGGATAGCTACAACATCCGTACCTCAGCCACGGCTCTCGCCCTCTCTGAGTGTGATACGGTACGGGGATATTTATGTTTATCTCTTTGAGCAAAGAAACTCATCTCGTCTATCTCTCTGTCTTTCTCTTGTAGCACCCGTACCCTTCTGAAGAACAGAAAAAGCAGCTAGCCCAAGACACAGGCCTGACCATCTTACAAGTAAACAACTGGTGAGTCAAGACTTCACGTCCTCCTATCTCTGCCACCAGCATCGCTCTGCCTTTCATTTTCAAAAGCCTTCGTCTCCCTCTTCCCACCCGCCAGCCAAGACGGCTAAGACTCCTAAAGTGTGAAAACCGTTTATGTACAGTCCCCCCTCCTACCACACCTCATCACACACACACACACACACACACACCGAACACACACATGTCTTTGTGGCATCCCTGGTCGCCAGGTATAAGGATGTTGTGGCTTTATCAGCAAAGAGTTTAGCACGAAGTCACCAGTCTCTGCTGTTTATATACATGTATTCACTTGGAATTGGTTGAAGCAAAAAGGAGAGATCCCCCCCCCCCCCCTCACCTTACCTCCCCTTCATCTACTACCAGTACCACCACCACCGCCACGCAAGCAAAACCCACCAGCCGCCCCCTCCCCTTTTTACACATGCTATATGGTGGATTAAGGTTTTCGGTGGCCTGGCCAGCAGTCTCTTTGTAGATGGCTTAGCACATAACTGGGGGTGGTGGATTAAATAAAATGATCACAGAAGCAGAAATGATACAGGAATTACGTATCAAAATACTAGCCCAGGTTTTATCTACAGCTTCATTTTGTTCAGCACATTCTCGGGGTGATGTTCAGATTAATTGAACTGACAGCTTCCTTTCAGAATTCCGGGAAGGTATTTGCACGGATTTCAGGTCTTACACAAACTTAATTACATGGAACCCCATTTTATCATTCTAATTCCATGTAGCGAGGGTTCTATTTACAAATGAGAAGTCCCTGCCTTTTATTCGCAGCTCTCCTTAATATATTTATCAAAGCGGGTTCATTTACAAAGTGCTCTATCAGTTGGGTGCAGGCGGGCCGACGTTAACCAAGCTTTTAGGTTTATCACACTCGCAGCCTGACAAGACACCCGAGGGTCAATTGATTTTTTGGTTCCTTGATTCATTTTTTTTCTAATTTATCCGGGATCACAATGAGAAACATGCCTGGAGAATTAGCTCGGTTTGTCTGCCTTATCTGTCAGGCCATTTTGTTCCTTCCCTCTCTCTCTCCTTTTTTTTTAGCAGAGGGAAGTCAAGCTACTTAAATTGGCCACAGGAACCACTGTTATCAGACTTTAATGCACCCTACAGTGTGGATAGCATTTCAATTACACCAGTAACCAAAGATTAGCCCCCGCTTGCCTGTTTCATGCCTCGCTGTGCTGCTGTTTCGGGACGCCACGCACCTTACCTACAGGAGCAGAAAATTTAGTTGCCTTGCCTGTGTCATGGTGATTAATGCAGAAATAGTCTACTAACCTGAGAGGAATGAGAGAGAGAGAGAGAGAGAGAGAGAGAGAGAGAGAGAGAGAGAGAGAGAGAGAGAGAGAGAGAGAGATTGAGGAGAGAGAATACGAGGGAGAGAGGAATTGCGACAGAGACAGAGAGAGAGATAGAATCAGAGAAAAATGCAGCCGATCTGTTTATAAACCGGCTGAAAATGTGTCTCGGCGGGATGCATCGTCACGAGCCCAGTCTCCCAGCCAGAGCCAGCCCAGACACACCGTGAGCCAGAACCCATGGCCTTAGTTTCACTTATACATTAGTGCTAGCTAACAAAAACACACCAGGAATCTGTTTTCACAAATAAAGTCATTAGAGAGGCTTATAGTGGCTTCTGGTGGCATGCCTCTGGTGTCTCTGGTGGCGTGGTGGGATAGAGGGGGGAAGGGAGAGCCGTTGGGAGCCAGCACCGTGTTATTTGGTGTTTAACGGTGCAGGAAAGATGAGCCATAGACAGGATGAAATGAGATTATTTTATAACCAGGCATGGCGGTGTGGTGAGGTAGAGTTAAATGGTCCTTTGTTTGGGACCCGGCCCCTCTCTCTTTGGTCTGCTGTCGTCTCCTCCCGGGTCCAGGGCCCTGAGAGATGGGCCATCCCTCCACCCAGGATATGATAGAGGATATTTCGGCCTTATGAAATTCCTGTTGATGGGGCCAGAAAAAAACGGCCTCTGAAATTCCTGGCTGGCCGAGGGAGTGCATTGTGTGCTGCTTTCCTTTGATTTGGGGCGCTGCCGGGTTATTGGCCCGAGACAGAGAGATAGACGGAGGGAGGGAAAAGAGAGAGCGGGAGAGAGAGAGGGAGAGAGAGAGAGAGGGAGCGAGAGAGAGTGAGGGAGCGAGAGAGAGAGGGAGAGAGAGAGAGAGGGATCGAGAGAGAGCGAGAGAGAGAGAGGGAGAGAGAGAGCGAGAGGGACGGCCACCGTCTTCAGTTTCCAGCTCTCCCCCTTGGGGGAGGATGTCCTGAATCACGGCTTTGTCCACCGGCACAATCACGGCCCGAGGAGGGCACAAGGGTGCTCTGTGTAGTGTCAACGGACGGTGCATCTCCCTCTCTCTCCCTTTCACCCTGCCAAGCCCTCCACCAACCTCCCCCCAGCACACTTACCTGCCCCTCACCTCAACTGTATTACCCCCCCGAAGGACTATTGCAGCTGTGGAGTATTCCTTTGGTTATTTTCCAAGTCCCTTAACTAGAAAGACTAGGCCTTACAACGTATTAGCCTTGAAAGCTATAGGCTAAAAGCTATATGCTGAGTGCTAGCGGGAAGCTACTAAGTGTCACTGTAAGCTGTTAGCTTACAACCTCACCTGTTGTCTTATACAGCCCACACCCCATTAGCCAAGTGTTGCTAATATGGAACAAACAGTGCAGGTTAAAGTACACTTTATCACTGCACTGATTTGCAATGGAGGAGGAGGAGGCAGGGTAAGTTGTTCCTCAAACACTGGCCTTGTGTGTGTTAATAGTTAGAGTGACACTGCACCCTCTGTGTGTGTAGAGTAGACACTGTGTGTACAGTGTGGTGGGGGACATAAGTTCACCATTAGTTAGCGTCTTGTTTGCTCTGCTTACAGTGTGGAGATTAGCGTCACCCTAACAGTATTGGGGAGTGGTCGGAAAACATTGAAACATTTGTTTGAGACGAAAAGGAGGGTGAGGGTTGTGACTAGAGGTTCCACCGAGCAGAGGAGGTGAATCAGCAGGCCTTCCTTGGCTCAGGTAGAGATGCCTTGGAACAGCTTGGGGACTGGAGGCAAGGATCCAGAATGTAGAATCCAGCTGCAGTTGTCATTGTGAGCAGAATGCAGCAGCTCTGTGTTATTCTATCAGTCTGGGCTAAATGGGGCCTGACCGGATCCTTTCATGTCTCAGCATCAGGCCCAGCACGACATGCCCCCGCTCACTACCATCAACACACCATTCATTATTTACTCCTACACACACACACACACACACACACACACACACACACACACACACACACACACACACACACACACACACACACACACACACACACACAGGGTTATTACGCAGCCCTGAGAGATGAGTCCGATGACAGACGACTGAGGAGAGCAACAGCGCCTAAAAAAAGGAAGGAAATCGTCCCCTCATTATTCCCTCATCTCACAGGCAGGCAGGCAGGCAGGCAGGCAGGCCATTTCCATGGCACAGAGAGAGAGAGAGAGAGAGCGAGAGAGAGAGAGAGAGAGAGAGAGACAGACAGACAGACAGACAGACAGACAGACAGACAGACAGACAGACAGACAGACAGACAGATAAAGTGTGAGAGAGAGAGAGAGAGAGAGCGAGAGAGAGAGAGAGCGAGAGGCTCTGAGGCCATAATGACTGAGTGTCATAGCACTGGAGCACTAATAACAATAAAGAGGGCACTGAGCCACACTCTATTGTTACCTATCCACCTCCTCACTGGGGCTCGGCGCTAGGGAAAACACACACAGAGGGAGAGGCTCTAATTAGCGGCAGAAAGGAATACAATGAGTGAGTTATTAAGACACGGGGGCGACCTTTGGCCTCTGTCAGAACACAGGTCACATGATAAGGGGATGGATATCCACCAGACCATGGCGCCAAGTACCCATTGATGCCAACGTGGGAGATAGTCAGGCTAGACGGGATCCATAGACAGTAGAGGGAGAGGCACAGCTGAGGTGATAGAGGGGGGACTCAGGGGTCTGTCTGCGCCCCTTGAAAGTCCAAATTCCATTTTTAAGTAAAATCACCTCATCTACTACTTGTGATGTCACAGTTTGGACTGCGCCTCACTGTTTATTTTGTCCATCCAGCCAGAATCAGTAAAGTTTCTCTATTTGTTCTCCTGTAGATCAGCCTGCCATAGTTAGTGTGTTAGCTAGCATATAGCCTGACTGCAGTGGAACTCCCTTCTCAGCATGCTATCCCCCCCCCCCCCTCCCTCCCTCCCTCACCCCCTCCCCCCTCCCTCCCTTCCCCCCTCCCTCCCTCCCTTCCCCCCTCCCTCCCTCCCTCCCTCCCTCACTCCCCTCCCTCCCCCCTCTCTCCTCCCCTCCCCTCCCTCCCTCCCTCCCTCCTCCCTCCCTCCCTCCCTCCCTCACTCCCCTCCCTCCCCCCCTCTCTCCTCCCCTCCCTCCCTCACTCCCTCCCTTCCCCCCTCCCTCCCACCCTCCCTCACTCCCCTCCCTCCCCCCCTCCCTCCCACCCTCCCTCACTCCCCTCCCTCCCCCCTCTCTCCTCCCCTCCCTCCCTCCCTCACCCCCTTCCCTCCCCCCCCCCCCCTCCCTCCCTCCCTTCCCCCTCCCTCCCTTCCCCCCTCCCCCCCCTCCCTCCCTCCCCTCCCTCCCTCCCTCCCTCCCTCCCTCCCTCAGACTTGGACTCACAGTAGAGAGGCATATGCCGCTATAGATTCACATGCAGCATCTTACTAGTGGTGTGGATAACTAGATACACAACATGTGTCTATAGTGGTGTCTCGGTAGGTAAAAAAAAAACGAAGGCTAGCTTTTGTTACTTCACTTATTGCAGCTTTTTCCTCCCCCTTGAGAAAGCCCAGGGAGACACTTAGAAACAGTGCTTTTTATGATTTGTACGATTTCTTTATGACCCTCCGACTTGGCATGAGGAGCTGTCATGAAATGCTAAATAATAACTAATATTTTCCAAATGTAATCTGAAATTGGCCCAACTTCGTTTTGTGTTTTTATATCTTCTCACTCATCTAAGCATTTTGGGGTTTTACACAGAGGCATTTGAGTTCCTTTCCTCCCTCTCTCCCTCTCTCCCTCTCTCCCGCTCTCCCTCTCTCCCTCTCTCCCGCTCTGTTTGTCCCCTGGACTTCTAAATATACTGCAGAAGGTTGTAGCAGCCGGGTGGATGTATATATCTTTCTATCTACAATGGCAAGAAAAAGTATGTGAACCCTTTGGAAATACCTGGATTTCTGCATAAATTGGTCATAAAATGTGATCTGATCTTCATCTAGGTCACACCAATAGACAAACACAGTCTACTTAAACTAATAATACACAAACAATTCTACGTTCACAGAATTGTACAGTACAGGGTGGGAAAAGTATGTGAACCCTTGGATTTAATAACTGGTTGACCCTCCTTTGGCAGCAATAACCTCCACCAAACGTTTTCTGTAGTTGCGGATCAGACCTGCACAACGGCCAGAATACATTTTGGACCATTCCTCTTTACAAAACTGTTTCAGTTCAGCAATATTCTTGGGATGTCTGGTGTGAACTGCTCTCGAGGTCATGCCACAGCATCTCAATCGGGTTGAGGTCAGGACTCTGACTGGGCCACTTCAGAAGGCGTCTTCTCTTCTGTTGAAGCCATTCTTTTTGTTGATTTACTTCTGTGTTTTGGGTCGTTGTCCTGTTGCATCACCCAACTTCTGTTGAGCTTTAATTGGCGGACAATAGCCTAACATGCTCCTGCAAAATGTCTTGATAAACTTGGGAATTCATTTTTCTGTCGATAATAGCAAGCTGTCCAGGCCCTGAGGCAGCAAAGCAGCACCAAACCATGATGCTCCCTCCACCATACTTTACAGTTGGGATGAGGTTTTGATGTTGGTGTGCTGTGCCTTTTTTTCTCCACACATAGTGTTGTGTGTTCCTTCCAAACAATTCAACTGTAGCTTCATCTGTCTACAGAATATTTTGCCAGTAGCGCTGTGGAACATCCAGGTGCACTTTTGCAAACGTCAGACGTGCAGCAATGTTTTCTTTGGACTGCAGTGGCTTCTTCTGTGGTGTCCTCCCATGAACACCATTCTTGTTTAGTGTTTTACGTATCGTAGACTCGTCAACAAAGATGTTAGCATGTTCCAGAGATTTCTGTAAGTCTTTAGCTGACACTCTAGGATTCTTCTTAACCTCATTGAGCATTCTGCGCTGTGCTCTTGCAGTCATCTTTGCAGGACGGCCACTTCTAGGGAGAGTAGCAACAGTGCTGAACTTTCTCCATTTATAGACAATTTGTCTTATCGTGGACTGATGAACATCAAGACTTTTAGAGATACTTTTGTAACCCTTTCCAGCTTTATGCAAGTCAACCATTCTTAATCTTAGGTCTTCTGAGATCTCTTTTATTCAAGGCATGGTTCACATCACATTTTGCATGTGTTTTTTATAGGGCAAGGCAGTTCTAACCAACATCTCCAATCTCGGCTCATTGATTGGACTCCAGGTTAGCTGACTCCTGACTCCAATTAGCTTTTGAAGAAGTCATTAGCCTAGGGGTTCACATACTGTTTCCAACCTACACTGTGAATGTTTAAATGATGTATTCAATATAGACAAAAAAAATACAATAATTAGTGTGTTATTAGTTTAAGCACACTATGTTTGTCTATTGTTGCGACTTAGATGAAGATCAGATCAAATTTGATCCAGGTAATTCCAAAGGGTTCACACACTTTTTCTTTCCACTGTGTGTGTGTGTGTGTGTGTGTGTGTGTGTGTGTGTGTGTGTGTGTGTGTGTGTGTGTGTGTGTGTGTGTGTGTGTGATTTCTTGTGTGCGTGTGCACGCATGTGTATGTGTGTGTGCTTGCCGGGCGCTGCCAACACCATGATCCCTCTCATTTAGGGACCACTAATTGGCAGTTAATTAGCAGAATTGACTCTGTTGTCACATCCCAAGTGCCTCACTCTCACCAACAACCCCCCCCCCCCCCCCCCCCCACCACCACCAACAGCCCCCTCCCTCCAGGACAATTTGATCTGGTTGTAATATTAATCCCACTTTAGTTAAACCATTTTCCATGTTTGGAGGAGAAAAACATATGTTTGATTATTGCCGGAACAGAATCCCTCTGTGTTGGGCTGCAGTTTTATTTGGTTCATCGTTTGGCTATAAGTGTGACTGGATGAGAGACTAATGTCTAGCTCAGTCACACACACACACACACATACATCCATTTACTGGTTCTCACACTGAGATATTAGCGTAACATGCATACAGTAAGTGCTGTCACAGCTGATGAATGTGTGTGGCAGTGTGTCTGCCCATGTGTGTAATGGGTGGCAGTGCCAGCCATGATGGTTGGCTGAGATTAACAAGACCCTGTCCACCTGTCTAGGCATGAAGGGACACATTGGGTCATAGGCTGGCACAGTGCGCCCACCACGCCATGGTCATGGGGCGAGAGAGGTACCCACCTCCGTGTGAGAGGGGAGTTCTGAAAAACAGTTGGCTCCTTAAGAAAAGCTGGCACACTCAGATGATCATAGAAAGTGAAGACCTTTTTTAGTTGTTTTCCCGTAACCAAGTCAAGCCTTTCCAGAGTTGGGGTCAACATGCTACAAGAAGCCAGACAAGGCAGGAGGGAGGGTGAGAGAGAGAGAGAGAGAGGGCAAGAGAGAGAGAGAGGGCGTGAGAGAGAGAGGACTAGAGAGAGGGCGAGAGAGAGAGAGGGCGAGAGAGAGAGATGGTGAGAGAGAGAGAGGGCGAGAGAGAGAGATGGCGAGCGAGAGAGAGGGCGAGAGAGAGGGAGAGGGCGAGAGAGGGCGAGAGAGAGAGATGGCGAGCGAGAGAGAGGGCGAGAGAGAGAGGGTGAGAGAGAGAGAGAGCGAGATGGCGTGAGAGCGAGAGAGAGAGAGAGGGCACGAGAGAGAGGGAGGGAGTGAGAGGGAGGGAGGATGAGAGAGGGAGGAGGGGAGGGAGAGAGAGAGAGGGCGAGGGAGGGAGAGCGAGAGAGGGAGAGAGGGAGGTAGGGCGACAGAGGGAGGAAGGGAGGGAGAGTGAGACAGGACGAGGGAGGGAGAGAGAGAGAGGGGGGGAGAGAGAGAGAGAGAGAGAGAGAGAGAGAGAGAGAGAGAGAGAGAGAGTCATTGTACATCTAATTTTGGCTCTTTTATTCTACAATGGCTTGGTTTTATTGGTGGGTCGTTTAATAACAAGGGCTCTGCGTTTGAAATGAAGTCGAGCTGCATTTGCGTGGGCAAGCCTCCTTTTCATTTTAAGATGGTAATTTCTGTTTGGGGTAAGAGCTGGAAAGAGCAAGCACCGGGGCTGGAGAGAAAGGCTCATACACATAGAGAGTAAAGGAGTGGGAGAGAGAGAATTCAAGGAAAATACAAGGGGGAAAGTAGGTTAATTTATTTCATTTGCAGGTAGAGTTAAAAAAAAATAGAGTGGAGAGAGAAAGAAAGAGAAAAAGTGAAGGATGCCGTTTTCATGAATAAGCAGCTGAATGCGCCCGGGCAACCAGTGTAAGCCTGGCAGAATCTCTCAGTGCCTGGGGCCATCTGTGAGCAGAATAGCAATTTTATTACTTTGTCATTAAACCAATTTCACAGCAGTGTTGTTTGTTAATGAGCAGCCGCAAACGAGCGAAGATGTCACATACTAGAATAGCAGCAAGATTTGTGACTCTGCTCTCTTTCTCTTTCTCTCTCTTCCTCATTCTTATTCTCCTTTTTCTTCTCTCTTCCCTTTCTTTATATCTTTCCATCCTCTTCACCTCTCTCTATCTCTCTCCATCCCCCTCTCTCCCTCCCTGTTTGGAGAGGTCCCTGGCCCATAAAAGCAGAAACTGCTTAAAGATAAAATGCAAAGTCTATACAGTCAAGTCTCTATTTATGAGCTTCCACTTGCCTTTAGAGCTCATTGGGGCGAATGGTTTCTCCATGGGCTTTCAGAGACTGCAGCTGGAAGGGCCAGGGATATTGGCCTGTTATGTAGCACTAAAGTCCACCATTTGCTGCCAATGTCAAGCACCAATAGAACAGGCATTGGAATTGATACACTGGGACCAGAATCATCGATGTCATGCACACAGTATTGCAGAGGGACTAAATGTATTAGAGGTAGCTTTGTTCCTCCTCATCAGACTCACCAGACCTTACTAATGAACATAGATTACACTGATGTGGATGTCCCCCTTCCAAGTAATGGCTAAAATAAAGCATCTAGTGATGTCTGGGGGCTAGGGACAACAATGCCTGCTCCTTTTCTCTCTCTCTCTCTCTCTCTCTCTCTCTCTCTCTCTCTCTCTCTCTCTCTCTCTCTCTCTCTCTCTCTCTCTCTCTCTCTCTCTCTCTCTCTCTCTCTCCCTCTCTCTCTCTCTCTCTCTCTCTCTCTCTCTCTCTCTCTCTCTCTCTCTCAGCAGTCACTGTAAACAGGAGAGGTGGCATCCCATCCTGCACATGCTCAGTGCAAGGTGCAATTGAAACATCATTGGTGATAATGGGGGAGATAAATATTCATAAGGCTGGGGGGAAATCCCAGATTATACTGATAGGGGCCTCATTGTGATCCTAACTCTCTCTCACTAAGCTTGGCTGTGCATAATAGTTCCGACTTAATACCTCCAGCTTCCTCTGATAACTTCATCGAGGAGTGTGGGTGTGTGGGGGGGGGGGGGGGGGGGGGGGGGCAAATGAGGTGAAAGGGAGGGCTGCATCGTTTATTTCTCACCTCTCTCCCAAATTGCAAATTACCAGCTTTTCAGGCCACGTTCCAATTAAAAGTGGATTGTTCTAGCCTTGCTTTGCACTGGGAGCCTAGGGGACTCTCCTCCCACGCTGTGCAGCGCTTCACACTTATTCTATTGATACCTCATCCATAACAAGCTGAACCCTGGCAAAGCTTGCTGAATCAAACAAAGGCCTGTATTGATTTATAGGGTCCTCCATGATGGGGTTATTGGCATGGGCCTCGTCTCGCAGCCATAGGGCACCCAGCCATATATAACTACTTCAAAAAGAACACACACAAAACAGGTCAAAATAATATATTAAGGTTGTTGTGGATGTGGTTACAATGGTGTTAGGAAAGGGATAGGGGGGGAAGGGGGAGGGAGGTAGGAAGATTGAAAGAATGATAGGTGGGGTAGGTAGATACAGCATTATGGAAGAGACACCATTCCAGGAGAAAGAGAAAGACTAACAGAGAGAGAGAGGTGGAGAGAGAGGGGTAGAGAGAGAGAGAGCGAGAGCAGGCCTGGACAGATAGAGAATACCTGTCTGAGGTTCACTGGATTTAGATGGATCAGGTAAAGAAGGAGCTTCTGTATGTCTCCTGTCCGCTCTGGCTCCCTAACACAACGGCCCCAGGGCCACTCTGTCACACCTGGTCACCTTTACCCTCCACACACACGCGCGCGTGCGCGCGCACGCACGCACGCACGCACGCACGCACGCACGCACGCACGCACGCACACACACACACACACACACACATACACACACACACACACACACACACACACACACACACACTGCCCCGACCAGTCCCATGACTCCCTCCAACACACCACCGTAAGCCTACCCCAACCAGCAGATAAACTAATTATATCAAATATTTTCTGTCAGGTTGGCTGGTCCTCTGGGGCCAGTGCTCACTCTCTCCGCCTGAATCTCTCTCTCTTTCCTCTCTCTTTCTCTGTCTATCAGTTCATCTCTGTTCTACATGCTCATCTGCAGTGTCAGCAGAACGCCTGCTCCATCTATCTCTTAATCTTACTGTATTCATGATTTCATTCAGGTGCTATAGCGAGGTGTTATAAATAATATCAGGAATAAAGAGGCCATTGATCGGTCACTGACAGAAACCAAAATAGGTTTATATGTGATTCTACTACAAAGTTTGATTGAATTGAGAACTAAAGCCCCATGTCCATTGTCAACCTGGGTTGGGCTGGCCTTGGTGGGCTAGCTGGAATTGCGTATCCACTGACTCCAGAAATGAGAAATGATGTAATGTTGCTAGGTAGCCAATATGTGATTAATTCACCCTCACCATGCTGTAACTAACATTACCCTGTACTCCTGCCAGTGCCAACCAGACTCAGAGCCATGTATTTAGCTAGCTAACCAAGCAAACCAGACAACAGGTTTGATATGATGTAGCTAGCTAGCTGTCTTTCAATACGACCTGGCCAGCTAAAACTCCTACTAGCTCACGCTAGCTAGGTAGATTGTTTCAACTCTGATTTGCTAGCTAATGTTAGGTAGTTAGCATTTGAGGGCTGACTGTTCTTATACAAGTTGATTGTGTAGTGCAAACATGAATGAAGGATCCAGCTATGGTGGTCATTTGTGTCATGTCTGACTACTGCAGTACTGCTTGTCTGTGTGCTAGCTAACATCAGCAAGCCCAGATTAGCTAGCTAAACGTGGTGTCAGCATCCAGCAGTGATCAACTGGTGGTTGCATAGTAACGGTCTCACCAGCACGAATTCTAATGGAGCTGGCACCAGTTGTGAAACTGGGCTGCACTGGACCGGGTTTCCCTCGACCCAGCTCCAATTTGAGAATTTAAGTGCCAGTAGAAATGGGGCTTAAGTGGCTGTAAGGTTGTAAACTCATGGCCTGGTCACATATGGAGACACAATGAGATGTATCCACGGACAGTAGCTTATCTGAGCCTTAAGCCATGAAGAGAAGATATTTGGCAGTCGCTGGACACGTCTGACTGCTCTACAGTGTCAATGCTGCTGCAAACAAATCTATTTATATTACTAGACTGATATCTGACTTTACCCCTAAACTGTGGTTTCTCAGAGTGTCCATCTGTGTGTTTCTAGTGATTGAGGGTCCAATTAATTATTTAAGAGAGAAGTCAGAGGAGAGCCAGAAGTATTTGACTGATGGCTCTCAAGGCCACTAACACAAAATACTACACACAGACTCATTCTCTCTATGTCGGTCTCACACACACTCTCTACCACACACCACAGACACAATGATGAGGAGACATCCCAGTGGGCCACCCGTGGGAGAGTGTTTCCTAACACACACACACACACACACACACACACACACACACACACACACACACACACACACACACACACACACACACACACACACACACACACACACACACACACACACACACACACACACACACACACACACACACACACACACACACACACACACATTTCTCATCCCTGCCAATACTTCTTTAAGAGCGTGAGAGCAGAAGAGTAGAAGCGAAAGTTTCTGGAATTAGGGAACTCAGACAGTCCCCCAGACAGATTTAGATGTCACTCCTTAATTGCTCAAACTGATGTGCATTTTCACTGCCCTAAATTCGTGGTTACTAGCAAGGGAGTGTGAGAAAAAAAGAGAGGGAGAAAGAATACAATTAAATGGGGGTACCTTTCTACCCTACCACTGGCTCAGTTTTCTGTCTGTTCCACGTGCATTTGAGAATCAGAGTATGTGTGCACGCTTTCGTGTTTGTGCATGTGTGTGTGTGTGTGTGTGTGTGTGTTGCATAAGGAGCAACACACAGGGTTGAAGCCCCTCTTTGCAGGTCCCCCCTTCTAGAAGCAACCTGAGCTGAGAGCCCATTATAGTGTCATAACCCAGGGAGGGAGAATAGACGATTGATTCAGATGTAGGATCTTAATTTGATCACTATTTTGTTGCTGAGAATTTGCAACTTTTAGTGTATCCGTGGTTTAAAAGGATTTCTAAAGTTAGTAATTTCCACTTTAAAATGTCAGACCTGATTTTCCCTCACGAAAAAGGTATCAACCCCTACAAAAAAATGTCCATTAATTATAATCCACATAATTCACATTTCCTGTTGCTGCAGGATTATTTTCCTGTTGTAGCAAACCGGCTCCAACTAAGATCCTACATCTGAATGAAGCAAAGGAAATAGATTGGCCTTATTTCCTGCCTGGCTTGCGTGCCGTAGACACTTGTGTTGCCTAGACGATGCGGTCAATTGACACTCAATTTTGTTTGAAATCTCATGCATCCATCATGTCATTATCAGTTTCCCCTGGTAATTCAAAAAGCCGCCCCATTTGAAATCTGACAATGGGGGGGGGGGTTGCGGAATCTTTTTCTCTCAATTACTGAGAAGAGAGAGAAAGAAAAAAGAGAAAGGGACAGAATGAAAGGGAGGAGAGAAGAGTGGAAGAATGAGAGAGAGGGGAAAAAGGCCCATATTTGTGCGATAGCGCCCTGCGATTAGAGGTGAGGGTGGTTAGCGTGGAAAACAGCGATTATACCTGAACTCCCCACAGAGACAAACAAAGGGTCCCAGCACGCCGGGAATTGTGGGGAAAAGCAGGGGCGGCTGCATAAAGAATAGGAGCTGGGCGACCTCACGAACACCTACTTATTTTAGGAGGCTGGGCCTAATGTGTGTGTGTGTGTGTGTGTGTGTGTGTGTGTGTGTGTGTGTGTGTGTGTGTGTGTGTGTGTGTGCCATAGTAATGATAGTGCAGGACTCTCTCTCTCTCTATCTCTCTGTGGACTCAATAAAAGGCAGATAATTGAGACGTTTTGTGGAGTCTTCCCCTGGTCGCTGGTCTGGAATTGAATGACAGAGGCCAGTTGACTGGCCCCAGGTGCTTTGAGGGCTCCGACCTACACAGGGGCTCTTTAGGAAAAAGGAGGCGGGGGAGGGGGAGGTGCACACACACTGAGAGACATCTAGCAAAATAAGTCTAACCATCTCCTTCTGCAGTATATGCATACTTATCTCTCTGTTCGGATGTGTTCTTTTCATGTGTGTTAGAGGCAGTGTGTGTCTGTGTGTGTGTATTTATATTGCCAGCGTGTGCCTGTGCTGGCCCTGCATGAAAGCGGAGAGCCCTGGCCAACCCTAAAGGTGAGAGGCTGGCTTTTGAGAAGAGTTACCTTCCAGCGCTGAAGACCTCTGTCATGCCGCCCACGCCAGAAAGACTTGACAGAGGCTAATATTGACATGAGCTGGATGTTTTCAACTGCACTTCAAACAAGGGAAAACACAGCTGTTGTTCCCCCTGAGCCTCGGTTTACCCAGACAGGGATAGGAACACCTTTAGTGCACCTATGCACCTTATTAAGATGTTGTCTTTGGGGGGAAAGAAATAGAGAGAGAAAGAGACTGAGGGCTAACAAGAGGATGTAGATCAACTCCTCTCCCTAATCTCTCCTGTGCCGGTGATAATCTAAAATAATAGCACCAGTAAAAACATTCCAAGGTGACTGCCTGGAGAAGAAAGGGGAATTAATGAGGGAAAATATTAGGGTGCCTTCTGAGAGAAGAGCAAAAGAGAGAGAAAGAGACACGGTGGCATGCACTCTTCCCCCTCCTTAACAGCCTAAAAACTGGTAGAGCAAGGTGCAGGTTTGCAGCGTTGCCAGGTTGCTACAATAAGGCCTCTTTCATACAGGTGTGTTGACGCCCGGGGCAGGCTTGGCCGCATTTGAACAATAACTATCATATCTCTTAAAAAAGAAAGGAGGGCGAAGCGTCAATAGGAGATGCCTGAGAGCCCTGCTGGGGCCAAGAAAAAACCCCGGTGCAGTTGTCAGAGCTTGTTGATGTTTCTTCATCCCCCCCCCCCCCCCCCCCCCCCCCCCCCCCCCCCCCCCCCCCCCCTCGTTTCTTTTAAATATTTATCTGGTTTTCCAGTGGTTTAGGATGGGTTTTGTTCTGTGCCCCGAAACAGACAGAGTAGGGAGAAGAGAGGAGGAACGGAGGAACAAAGTCATGGCTGTGTCAGGAACAGCAGCTGCTAGCCAGATCCAAATAGCGACGATCGTGGGCTTCCTGGCCCTGTGGGCCCGCCCACTGGCCACTGGCGGTGCTTTTGACAGACAGTCAGCAGCTGGGGTCTGGCCGGCCCCGCCACACAGGGGTCAGCCCCCAGTACCCCCTAGGAACACCAGCCTTACCCCACAGGGGGAATGGCCCAGGGGTGACATCCCTAAACTTGCTTGGTTTGGGTAAATGTTGAGTTGTGACGAGGTATTGGTGGAGAGCACAGGAAATATTTGTCTCACTGTCCCATTTTTTATGACTTCACCCCATTGCAGATATATTTGATAGAGAGGTCCCTCACCCATAAGCCTGATATAGATCATCTGATTGGTTATGATTTGGATAAGATAATACAGATGGAAATACCTGATTGGGACTTATATCAGAGGTAAAGCCAACAGTGAAGCACCCCACTTCTGCACCCCAGAGAGAGAGAGAGAGAGAGACAGAGAGAGAGACAGAGGAACAGAGAGAGAGACAGAGAGAGAGACAGAGGGAGACAGAGAGAGACAGGGAGAGAGAGAGACAGAGAGAGAGACAGAGAGAGAGAGACAGAGAGTGAGACAGAGAGAGAGACAGAGGGAGACAGAGAGAGACAGAGAGAGAGACAGAGAGAGACAGAGAGAGAGACAGAGGGAGACAGAGAGACAGAGAGAGACAGGGAGAGAGAGAGACAGAGACAGAGAGAGAGACAGAGGGAGACAGAGAGAGAGACAGAGAGAGACAGAGGGAGACAGAGAGAGAGAGACAGACAGAGAGAGACAGAGAGAGAGACAGAGAGAGAGACAGAGAGAGAGACAGAGGGAGACAGAGAGAGACAGAGGGAGACAGAGAGAGAGAGAGACAGACAGAGAGAGAGAGACAGAGAGAGAGACAGAGAGAGAGACAGAGGGAGACAGAGAGAGAGAGACAGAGAGAGAGACAGAGAGAGACAGAGGGAGACAGAGAGAGACAGAGAGAGACAGAGCGAAGGAGAGAGAGTGAGCGTGCCGCAGTGCTATTGATTTATTTTAATTAGCTGCTCGTTAAATCGTGTCAGTTTGCAAAACAAATATATAATTCTTTGTCTGATTTACCACTCCACTCTTAATGGCTCCTAGCGGGTTGGAGAGAGAGACAAATGGCTGAGAAATGCTAATGCTGCTCATATTTTGAAGAGAGAGGAATGTTACAAAAGTAAATGAGAGAAAAGCTATAGAAAATAAGAAAAAACAGGTCAGTGGAAGTGTATGGAGAATTAAAGGTGAAGCTATTCCATTTTGAGAGACAGGCGGGAGAGACAGAGCGAGAGAGAGAGAAACTATGTAAACACAGTGGCTGCCCTAAACGTGGGCCTTTGCAGCCTCGCCGACGTCCCAAAAAAAGCAATTCCCAGCTTCGCTCCGTTTCACATCTGCACTAAATCAAACACGGCGGTGAGGTAATGCTGCACGGCTTATGTCTCTTGACTCCTGTTTTAACTTAAAGAAGGAAAGAAGAGAGGAAAGGGACTCTCCAATAGGAATAGCTGGAGGAAGTTTCATTGCTCCGCCTCCTCTTCCCCCGCTTCTCCTCCTCCTCCCCACCTCCTCGGCTCGTGGAGTAGCTTTTGAAAAGATTATTTCTGATAGTTTATGATAAATCCGTAGATAGGTGCTTACAATCCAATCCGGTGGCTGGCTTAAACAGTTACTGTGTGTCTAGGACGCCCAGGTGGACAGATTCCATCTGTATTTACATCACAGTAGACTATCAGCCTTGTATCAGCTCAGTGGACCCTGGGCTGCCCTGCAGACTGCCTGATAATTGGGACTTGTTTGCTTTGTATTAAACAGGTCAAAGTGCATCAGCTGTTTTTCCAGACTTTTTTATTCCATTTTTTCATTCCAGCTAAGAGTGACTCAACCACTCACTCAGAGTTCAGAATGTTTATCTGCCTCTGAAAGCGGAAGTATGGATGCAATGAGTTCTAATAGAAACCAGAGGACAGCGATGTTGGCAAACAATGATCCAGGGATTGAGTCTAATCTTGTTCCAATTCAGATTGCGTCGCGTCTAATCTTTCAGCAAAAGCAGAGGCCCAGAATTTGACTGGCAAACGGAAACTCGCTCCGACCCTACCTCCTAACTCTGGCATGGGTACTCCAAACGGCCATGTTCAGGTCAGCTATGGAGGCAGTAAACTGTCAACTATTTCCGTGTTGCGATCATTTGAAGGACCCCTCCTCTCTTAGCTCCGGAGGGGCTCAATTTGGAGCCATGGCCCTGGTTTCTTGGAGGGCCATGTTTGGTATGTCTCTCTCTCTCTCTTGCTCTGTGTCTCTCAACTCGTCAAACAAGTGGCTCCGCTCCTCATTGGCTGGGCTCCCTCAGATCTGCCTGTGATTGGCCCGTTGAGTCTCTCGCTCTAGTGCTCTCGCGCTCACTCTCTCTCTTGGCTGCGCTCCATGGCTGGTTGGTTTGGCATGAGGTTTTCTCAGGGAAGGAATGCTGACAACAGGAGCGAGTTACCAGGTGTGGCCGCGAGTCAGTTAACCAGAAACAAGGCCTTTCTGACAGATTGAAAGGAGGAGGAAGGGAGGGGAAGAAAAAAAACAGGAGAGGAGAGGCAAGACCCTGATATTCAGCAGCAGGACTGGTTTGCTGTGATTTAAATGCAAAATTACTCCGTTCTTCTCTATCTCTATGATAGACTTTTCTTTCTCTGTGAAGAAACAGCATGTGACAACACAGGAAGAGAGAGAATACCAAGGCTAAGGTCTTCTGAAGGTGAATCTCTCTCTATCTCTCACACACAGGACAGCAGTCATTGTTATAGAACTGGAATCTCCCACCTCTCATACACGCGCGCCGTCTCTGGTCTGACGTTAGCGTAGCATAGTGTGCTAACGCGCTAGCCGGGGTATTTAACACCTAAACGGTTGCTTTGCAGTGGCACCCCTCTGTTTGAGTGAGCTGAAATCAGTGGCTGGGGATCGTGTGTTGATCCAGCTCAGTGGAGAGCCAGGTTCAAGTGACCTCCTGCTGTCTTGACTCCATCACTCAGATTGTTGCTGTTATTGTGTTACGCTGCAAAGGCCCCCGTATAAAATATCATTCAGAGCTGCAGTAAATCCAAGTCTCTATAGGACTTCTACTGAAAGTGATACACTCTTGGCCTTGTTGCAAACAGAGTATTTGTACATAGACACACTATGTTCCTGGTGGATAGAGACTTGCTGGGTGAAGGAGTGTATCTGTGAGTGGAGGTCCATTATCACTACACTGTACAGAATGTGAAAACACACACATGTACAGTAGGCTACATCCACGGGTGTGCACACACACACACACATGTACAGGAGGCTACATCCACAGGTGTGCACACACACACGTACAGTAGTCTACATTCACGGGTGTGCGCACACACACACACATGTACAGTAGGCTACATCCACGGGTGTGCACACACACACACACATGTACAGTAGGCTACATCCACGGGTGTGCACATACACACATGTACAGTAGGCTACATCCACGGGTGTGCACACACACATGCTGGATATTGGCATGAACAAGTACACATACACACACACAAGCATTTTCCTTGCGAATCACAAGTGATTGGAACCTTTTTTTCTACTCGTTATGTGTCTCTGAGTGGATTAGTAAAGCAAGGTGCCCTGCACAGCCTCTCTCTCTCAGGAAGTTTGGGAGTGTAGTCCCTCCCACCTCCACACATCCATCCATCCCTCCATCCCTGCCTGCCACCAACCCACCCATCCATCCCTCCCTCCATCCCTGCCTGCCTGCCACCCATCCATCCCTCCATCCCTGCCTGCCACCCATCCACCCATCCATCCATCCATCCCTCCATCCCTGCCTGCCACCCATCCACCCATCCATCCATCCCTCCATCCCTGCCTGCCACCCACCCATCCATCCATCCCTCCATCCCTGCCTGCCATACACCCATCCATCCCTCCATCCCTCCATCCCTGCCTGCCTGCCATCCACCCATCCATCCCTCCATCCCTCCATCCCTGCCTGCCTGCCATCCACCCTTCCATCCCTGCCTGCCTGCCATCCATCCCTGCCTGCCTGTCACCCACCCATCCACCCATCCATCCATCACTCCATCCCTGCCTGCCTGCCATCCACTCATCCATCCCTCCATCCCTGCCTGCCTGCCATCCACCCATCCCTCCATCCCTGCCTGCCTGCCTGCCATCCATCCATCCCTCCATCCCTGCCTGCCATCCATCCATCCCTCCATCCCTGCCTGCCATCCATCCATCCATCCCCGCCTGCCTGCCATCCACTCATCCATCCCTCCATCCCTGCCTGCCTGCCATCCACTCATCCATCCATCCCTCCATCCCTGCCTGCCTGCCATCCACTCATCCATCCCTCCATCCCTGCCTAACACCCACCCATCCATCCCTCCATCCCTGCCTGCCACCCATCCACTCATCCATCCCTCCATCCCTGCCTGCCACCCATCCACTCATCCATCCCTCCATCCCTGCCTGCCACCCATCCACTCATCCATCCCTCCATCCCTGCCTGCCTGCCACCCATCCACTCATCCATCCCTCCATCCCTGCCTGCCTGCCTGCCATCCACTCATCCATCCCTCCATCCATGCCTGCCTGCCATCCATCCATCCCTCCATGTGTGAGAAGAGAAAACAGTGTTATCAGGCCTGGCTCTGATAATCTCAATTGGCTTTACTCAAACTGATAAAACGCGCTCTGGGGTCATAGAGGGGGTCTTGGTTGGTCAGCAACCCCCCTCCCTCCGCAACCTCGCCAATCGCGTTACTGTGGCAACTTGTTCAGAGAATAAAAACAGAGCCTGTTGTCATGTGGTTGGGTTGTGTGTGTGTGTGTGTGGCCGCCAATGGGGACAGTGTTGACAAGAAGGGAGTCAATCTCGGCAGCAACCCTGTGGGAAAATATGTGAATATCCATATATGTTTGTGTATGCTGCTGTAAAGAGCTGTTTTTCCTACTCAAATGACCATGTCAGAACAGCATAACATTTGAGTGTGGACAGCAAACCAACCCTGATATGAAAATATTTTCAGGTAAACTTACACAATAAATGTCCTAAGTAGTAGATACTGAGCAGCAGTTGAGTTGAATAAGATCAATACCACAAACACACTGTTTCGTGTGCACTTTGTTATTCCTGGGGAATCTTCACATCAATGATTGGGTATTGGAATATTTATCCCCGGCAAGGAACATTCCTGATTTGACGTGTTTATGGTTATGTCCCAGAATAGGTAAGAATCCACATGGTTCTAATTTCCAATCCTTTGTGCCGTCTTGGGAGAAAAAAGAAAAAGCCGGGTGTATATTTCTGTCAGGCCTTGCTCTGTGAGCCTGCCCAGAGAGGGAGCACGATGGTGGGACATTCTGCTGGGTTTACTTGCTCAGCTGGTTTTGATGCTGGAAGCCTGTCTCTCTCCTAAGCACTGCAGGCATAGGGACGTAGTGAAGGTAGACGATAAACGATAGACAGCCAAAGATGCTCTTTTATATCCCTCTTGCTCATAATGCGTGAGAGTTTAACAGTTTAAAACAGTTTAAACCAGTATTTATGATATAGGCCAAACAAAACCACCACCTTCAATAGATCACAAATTGCAGCCCCTGTGTACCTACCCTTTACCCTGTCCTTTCCCATATACATGTTAGTGTGTCTGCCTGTCCTCTCTCTGGGGCCAGCGGTGCACCCTAAACCCTACCTGTACTCTGGGTGCACCCTAAACCCTACCTGTACTCTGGGTGCACCCTAAACCCTACCTGTACTCTGGGTGCATCCTAAACCCTACCTGTACTCTGGGTGCATCCTAAACCCTACCTGTACTCTGGGTGCACCCTATACCCTACCTGTACTCTGGGTGCCCCCTATATCCTACCTGTACTCTGAGTGCACCCTAAACCCTACCTGTACTCTGAGTGCACCCTATACCCTACCTGTACTCTGAGTGCACCCTAAACCCTACCTGTACTCTGGGTGCCCCCTATATCCTACCTCTACTCTGAGTGCACCCTAAACCATACCTATACTCTGGGTGTACCCTATACCCTACCTACACTCTGGGTGCACCCTATACCCTACCTGTACTCTGGGTGCCCCCTATATCCTACCTCTACTCTGAGTGCACCCTAAACCCTACCTGTACTCTGAGTGCACCCTAAACCCTACCTGTACTCTGAGTGCACCCTGAACCCTACCTCTACTCTGAGTGCACCCTAAACCCTACCTGTACTCTGGGTGCACCCTATACCCTACCTGCACTTATACCCTACCTGTACTCTGGGTGCACCCTATACCCTACCTGCACTTATACCCTACCTGTACTCTGGGTGCACCCTAAACCCTACCTCTACTCTGAGTGCACCCTATACCCTACCTGCACTTATACCCTACCTGTACTCTGAGTGCACCCTATACCCTACCTGCACCCTATACCCTACCTGCACTCTGGGTGCACCCTCACAAATGAGCACTGCTCCATCTCTTTTCCCAACAATGCATTTTGTCCATTTAACTATGGCACTTTGAGCGGGCAGATTACAGCCGTTTACGTTAACAGGAGACGGTAAGGGCAGGTATCAGGGGTTCACGGGGGATTAGGAACTGAAATTGGTTCCAGAACCTTCCCTTTTTCCATCTAATGACCAGTCCTGTAGCGTTGCCCTCTCCACGTTCCCAGAAACCTCTTTTTTTCTCAAGAGGGCTCCATGCAGGAATACCCCACGATGATTTGAAACATCTCTCTAATATCAACCACATGTGGGTACCTGTAGTGCTAGCGATCTCACTCCTCTCTGACTTCTTAGAGAGAGAGAGAGAGGTACTAGATGGAGATGGAAAGAGAGGGACAGTTGCTCAGTCCGTAAAGGTAAAGCCGGTCCGGGCGGTGTAGGCGGCTTGTCTTTGACACGGCCCTGCGTCCCAGGTTGCCCCTGGCTGGCAGTCACCTCCAGATGACCCCTCTGTCTTTACAGTGGAAAGCGGCGGGAGCAGAGAGGAGAGTCGGGGAGGACTGCACAGGGAAGGCTTTGTGGAACTGCACTTATTCGCCGCTGTGGCGGTGATAAAACTTCACACAGCCTAATTGATGGGCTTGGTGACATAACAATACCTTGTGAAAGCACCGAGTGGCCAGGCCTGGTCCTCATTTATAGACAGCTGGACGGGGAGCACAACCCCCTGCAATGAAGGGCCAGAGAGAGAGAGAGTGTGTGTGTGTGTGTGTGTGTGTGTGTGTGTGTGTGTGTGTGTGTGTGTGTGTGTGTGTGTGTGTGTGTGTGTGTGTGTGTGTGAGAGAGAGAGAGAGAGAGAGGGTGGACAAATGAAAGGAACCGATTGTATGTTGCCCCTTGCGAACTTGCACATTATTTTGAATTTCTAATGAGCAATAACACGCTAGGAATAACATGTTTATAGGGTCTATGTGAGTGCGTGTGTGTGTATGAGAGAGAGAAATGTGACATACTGAGTGGTCTAGCTCCTCAGTTGCACCTCCGCCTCACCACAGCACAACACTTAATGCCTGTGGAATGGCTCCTCGGTCTCCATAGCAACCAAATGTAATCAAAAGCTTTATTAAACAAGGGGAATAGATCATAAGGGCATTAAAAGAAAACCTTGTCGGGTTCCCAAGTCTGCTCACAATTGCCCTTTTGTTACTGTGTGTCTCTGTTGTGATAAGCCAGTGGATAATGTTACTAAGTCATACAAAACTGTGTTGTTTTGGTTGCCTTTTAAAAAAAATGAATACTGCTACTTGTATCGTGTGAATGCTGTGTGATTTAAAGTGTGTTTCTCTCTCCTCTCCTCGCTCCCAGGTTCATTAACGCCAGGAGAAGAATAGTACAGCCCATGATTGACCAGTCAAATCGAGCAGGTAACGAAACGACTATATATCTACATATCTCTTCCCAGAAACACCCACTCCTTGCAAATCCACCCCCCTATTACCACACACACACACGCACGCGCATACACACACACACACACACAAACACACATAAAACACACGAGTCGTTAGGTGATTAACTGTAATTGGCGATATCCCAATCTAACCCTGAGAGGTGCTTTAGCAACACGTTCCCTTTCTGTGAGTTACTAATTGGGCACAAGAGAAGCTCCAGGAAGGCTTGGAGCATTTTCATTTATATTTTTTCTTAAGGCTGTTGTGTATTTTTTTCAGTCTTTTTTTTTCTTCTATCCTTCACAGCTTTTGGGGGGCTAGGTAGGGGGAAAGAAGAGAGTAGGGTTTCAATTGGTATCTACTTTGTGTTTTTTAATTCACTCGATTCCCTCCAGTGTCAGTCCTCTAGCTGTTGTTCTGTATTCACTTAGTCCAGATCTGAAATATCAAGGGTCCTATATATGCGATTGTATTGAACTTCATCATTTCAATTTAGTAATTATGGGCGATTAATTTATTCCGGTCATGAAAAACAACCGGATGAGAATGAGTTTTATATGATCCATTGATCTCTGATTTCTGTCTGGCCGCCCTACGTAAGGAGAGACATCCATTCCTTTGAAAAGGATTAAGGATGGGTTCATATTGTAAATTGATCAGGCATTGATTTTCCATATCTACCATGGTCAGACGACAAACACTACTGAAAGATTGAGTCATAAACATGCCACTGAAATTGAGCAAATAATCTGTACAGGAATTTATGTAGCCACCCTATGCCGCATCGACTGTGACATTACGATGAAAAAACGGAAAGTAATATGTCTCTGAGGAGGAAAGCTTTTTGTTGATTAGCTAGCTCCGAGTCTAGAGAGAGCCCCGCAAATTGGGGAGATTTGTGCAAATGAAGTTGGGCAATTATTGAAATGAGACGTGCCTTTCCAAATCGCACCGACTCCCAGTACAATTACTGCGGTTTGTTGGGAATATTTGAAAGAGAGGAGATAGACAGAGAAGGGAGGGCGTGTGTTTAGGGTGTGTCAATCAGCAATCTCTCCAAAAACAGCATGATTTACAGCTTCCCCTAATCTTCGGGGTTTACAGATTACTCCGGATTAGGCTGTTTAGTCCGGGAATATGCTGTTCGCTAGAACACACAATACTCTTACTCAATAGGTCTAATAATAGGACAGTATGGTGTAATTTGATTTCTACTGTACACAGTATTATAATGTTATAATAATATTATGATATGAATCTCATTTGTAAATAATCATCATAATCAGTCCTTTCACCTTCTGTAATTTGGAGATTTTAAGTCATTTAAATTTGCAGGGATAAATAATGACAGTTGCAGGGGGATAAATAGTGATATTTGTGCAAATTGTGTCTCATATTGTGTTCCTGTCCAATAATGTTCCATATTGTGTTCCTGTCCAATGATGTTCCATATTGTGTTCCTGTCCAATAATGTCCCATATTGTGTTCCTGTCCAATGATGTTCCATATTGTGTCCCTGTCCAATGATGTTCCATATTGTGTTCCTGTCCAATGATGTTCCATATTGTGTTCCTGTCCAATGATGTTCCATATTGTGTTCCTGTCCAATGATGTTCTATATTGTGTCCCTGTCCAATGATGTTCCATATTGTGTCCCTGTCCATAACATCCCTGTTGCTTGGGGAATGGCTGGTGATGGTCTTGACAGAACGCCCTGATCTCGTCAAACTGCATGCTTGCTTTTCTCTGTTAGAGAACAATGCTTAATCTCTTCTGTTCTCTAGTGTTAAAGTGTGTGTGTGTGTGTGTGTGTGTGTCTCTGGTGTGTGTGTCTCTGGTGTGTGTGTCTCTGGTGTGTGTGTGTGTGTGTACTCATACTGTGTGTGTTTGCATGCCATGCATCAGTCATCGGGGACACAATGTGTTGCAGTATGTTTGGGCCAGAGCTGGGACAATAAGCTGATTGTGTGGTGTGTCTTCTCTTTCTTTCCCTTCCTTTGTGTCCACGTTTTGACTACAATCAGGTTTTCTTCTTGATCCTTCAGTGAGTCAAGGAGCAGCGTACAGTCCGGAGGGCCAGCCCATGGGCAGCTTCGTGCTGGACGGCCAGCAGCACATGGGGATCCGGCCAGCTGGTAAGCCCTCCTCCTCCTATCCTGCATACTGTATACCAGTCACTGGACTGTGTATGTGTACAGTCACCAATACAACCCATTTTACTTTGTGACTACTGTAGACTGCCAGGAACACCCACCAACAACTCTAGCCATGGAAATATCACCCCAGCACTGACTATTGTACTGTACATGACAGCATCATCAACCCAAAACTAACCAATGTCACAACACTACTGATGATATCACTGCACCCTAGTAAACTCCACCCTCCAACTCCCCTGGGTATCACCCTTTGCCTGCTGCCTGCCTTGCTTGTCTCTCTATTCACCCATCTGACTTTGTAACAAATGTAGAGATTTGTGGGGACTTAAACTATCTAACGGTTTTAGACTCTTTACTACGGCCCCTTCCCTTCCTACATTCTCTCTGCCGTTTCCTCTTCAGACTTAACCAATCATTACTTCTACCAGGGTGTCTGTCTGCTCTGACCCATCTGTGATTCGACCTTTGACCTTTTGCTGATCTTTTCTCTGGCGTGTTTCCCCTCTTCTAGGGCCTATGAGTGGAATGGGGATGAATATGGGCATGGATGGGCAATGGCACTACATGTAACCTCCATCTTGTAAAGTAAAACGCAAAGAAAAAGGAGGAAGTAAGTACAACTGGGCTCTTTTTTTCCTTGGATATATTTTTCAAACCTCTGGGCTTGTGGTTTGTACCCACAATCCCTCTCCCATCCGCACCCTAATTTTACAACAACCTCCCCCACAGCAACCCCCACGACAACCAGTGAGTGTGATTGGTGTAGCATGGTGCTTTAAGGGGAGAAAGGGGGGTAAGCAAGGGGGGTTAGCTAGCTACTGAAGGATGAATGGAAGGACTGGGAATAGTCGCCATGTCGTGAGGCTTTCTCCTGTCGGTCCTTGGGAGAGGGGGGGGGGGGGGGGGACTTGTGGCGCCAGCCAAGACAACAGGAAAACATTCACCCCCAACAACAACCCTGGCCTAGCATGGCATGTACCGATGCCACACATTTATTTATCACAACAGGGCCATCGCTCTCCCCATCTCCGACAGCCAATGCAAATGTTGGACATTTAAGGGAAAAATAACATCTCCAGAGGCAGGGTCTGGCGGGGAGAAATTAAGCAGGCTCCAGTGAAGCAATAAAGAAGGAGAAGTGAAACTGTCCTCCGAGTGACATAAATCTGTCTGGGGAACGATTGATGCCCAAATTATCTTATATGCAAAGACGGCGCGCAGCAGTACATTACGGTCCCCGGGTGAGATATACGGGCCGTGGGTGACATGGCCTATCCTTCACTGTGGGGTGGGGGTGGCGAGAAGGGGGGGGTTTGGATGTTTTTTACTCGAGGGGGCATTGACTAGGCCCGACATGAGACACACACAGATCCATTTAAAGGACCAGAGACATTAAAGAATGGCTGTGTTATAAAGGAAGGAATCTCTCGCTCTCGCTCACACTCACACACACTCTAAATGGCTGCCGTCTGATTGAGCCTGGCCATTCTGCCTCCCGCTAGCACCACATCGCTGACATTTGAGAAATCAAGACATATCACATCCCAAAGGCAGCGGTGCAGAAGAGATTTTATTGAACACCCAAACTCCTTTGCCCAATGAGGCACAATATAATAACACTTACCTTGATTAAAAGAACCCTTTATATGTAAATTGGGCCTGGATTTTCCATAGGGTCACCATAGCCAATTCTATCGACAGAGCCCATTTCATCCCTCGTTTTTTCCTCCCTCTCTCATCTCCTTTTCTCCTGTCTTTGTTAATGGCATCAGGGATAAAAACCCTTCAGGAAGCAATGTTCCCTAAAACAGGCAGATAGAGACAACATTTGCTCAGCTTGGCTAATTCTTAATATAGGCTATATCATTTTTGGACTATTTAATTACATAACATATTTTATGCTTCATGACCAATAACATTAATAGCTTAATACAGAGGAATATTATCCTCTCTTGATATGATTAAGCTGCCACACAATATGGTATATTTGGTACTTAATTATCGCAAGCCATTGAGCAGGCCTGCTCTGCCAGAACAGGACAGAACAGAACAGGTAGAGAGAGAGAGAGAGAGAGAGAGAGAGAGAGAGGGGGAGAGAGACTGGTCACTATTATTGTCTTCAGATGGTTGAACCACTCCTGTTAATAAAGGGGGCCCACAGATCTACTTAACAGAATGACTGCAGCTTACAAGACTGGAGATTACCAGCTTACAGTGTCAAAAACATCTGTTGGGCCTTTTAACAGGAGCCACTCCAGGTTATATAGAGGTGAGAGCGCAGCCTCACATACCCCTCGCCTCACACCCCAGTCCGGCCCAGCCCAACCCAGCATGCCCAGATTGATTTACTTATTTTATGACCCCGATAGTGAGGTTTTAAGAGAGCCTTCTGACAAACATGTGCATTTCCAATGAACTGATGTGGATAGTAGGGGTAGCGAGTATTAGAAAATGGCTGCCCGGCTTTCAGCCAATGAGATTGGTCATTAATCTCTGCCTCTGCTGTCCTTTTTCCTCTCCCTTCCCTCCCCACCTTCTCCCCCTCCCCTCACCAGGCCCTCTTGTGTCATTTCTTAATTGCGGTGTATTAAGGTGGAGGAATGTGGAGAGTGAGCATGCCTGGTGACCTTGCTGCTACCCCTCCCCCACCCCTTCTCCTCAGCAGGGTTAATTCCCCAGGGGTTCACATTACAAAGCAGGCAAGGTTGGTCCAGGACCCACTTGCTCCAGCTCCAGAAGTACCCAGGCCTGCACTTCCCTGCCTGTTCCCTCCTCTGGACCAGGCCTGTTCCTATACTCCATTCCCAGGCCCCAGTCCCCTCCCCCCACCACCACCACCACCACCACTACTTCCCCTCTGGTCTGTTGACAACAAACCCCCCCTGAATACCCAAACAGAGGCAACACTGAGCAGGTTCTGTCTCCACCACCCAGGCACAGTGTGAGGGAATGCCAACAGGCTGGGGTCTACACACACATCAACACAGGGTCCTACTCTCCATACCAAGGGATATCGCATCAGCATATTCCTTCCTCCCTCCCTCTTTCCTCCTCCTCCTCCCTCCCTCTGTCTTTCGCTCTACATCTCTCTCTCTCTCTCCCTCCTTTTATCTCTCTGTGCCTCCATCTCTTGCTGTCTCTGTGCTTTAGCAGTTGTTGTCATTATACTCTTAAACCCACACTCCCTCTATTCCAAGAGCAGCACTTTGTTTTGTTTAAAAGTGCCTCTTATTGGAGGGGAAAACGCAAAGCCTTGAACGCTATTCTTAGACTGGCATGTTGTGATAGTTAACTGAGCTCTAAATTATTTAATAACTTCTTTAAGGGGTTTTAAATCAAATATGTTCCCAGTAGCGCGTCCCCCTGAGAAAATGCCTCTTATTCGATTTGTCACTACATTCAGCGGGGGAATTGACTGTTCTGCCTGTAAAAGTATTAGTGCTACTAACATCAATACAGCTGCTAGCTTCTCCATACGCAATCCAAAACGACAGTGTCTGGATGGTTGGAGATCACTTTCCAACCTGCGAACTGACCATGATTCTATTGACATTGTGAAGGACTCTCCATCACCTAAAATAGAGTGATACAATTGCTTTTTTAGCTCCTTGAATCCTTATCTCTGAAGTAGCTTTTGGGATGTGTAATCCTAAATGTAGCTAGTATGTTTTTTAAACTTTATTTCTACACCGCAAGATGAGCTCACTTTACACAAAGTATAAATGAATGTATTGTTTTTTGTCAAAGTCACACTAATGGAATTTAGTATTAAGAAATGGTGAGTGCTTGTTTCTAAACCTCTCTCTCTCTCTCTCTAAGGTCTGCAAGGCATGCCAGGGGAGTACGTACCTCAGACTGGTCCTATGGGCATGAGCATGGCCCCACCAAGTTACAACCCTACTCATCAGATGACCCCTCACCCCTCCCAGCTTCGACATGGACACCCCCTCCATCCCTACCTGCCCGGCCCCCACCACCCTCATCACCCTGCCATGCTGATGCACGGAGGACCCCCCTCTCACCCAGGAATCACCATGTCTGCAGAGAGCCCCCCCCCCTGCTGACCCCCATTGACCCCAGCGCTGGAGGACAAGGCTTGGACATCCATGCCCAATAGTATAAGCAAACTTTACTACCACAACATCAACAACAACAGTAGCTTCTAAGAGAAGAAAACAAACATCAACAACCCTAAAACAAAGATACCTTCAGACTATTTTTCTGAATAAAAGCAGAACCGTTTTGACCATTATTAGACAGTGAAAACAGAATTCCAGATGAGCTGTGATGATTCTTCTTCTTTTTTTTCCTTTTTTTTTAAAACTTTATAATTTTGTTACTTTCATCCAAATGGAGGACCAAGCTGACAAGAACACTTTGTAAAGTCTTGGGCTTTTGTTAAAGATCAACAGAAGATGTTTTGAGGACAGACACATACGTGCGCACACACGGACACACGCACACACTTAAGACACACGCATTCGCACACACACAGTGCACACTCTCTCCGGTGACACGTTCAACTCATTTTTTCAAAACGGAATCACTCTGGAAGATTGAGAGAAAAAAGAAAAAGACAAAAAAAGACTCCAAGAGTTATAACTACTGTAGTATAAAAAGTATAGCAACTAAGTTAAAACGTTTGCATTTTTTGTTGATCACTCAATTTCCTGAGCTAGTTGTAGAATAAAAGGTTAAGCCTTTCTCTCACACTGTGTGTGCTCCTTCCTGGAGGAGAAACTGTCTCGGTGGTGAAGCAGCACTAGAAAAAAGAAACGATGGAACATCTCAACAATGGACGCCCACTTGCTCCCAACCACAGCGACATGCAGAACAGGCCCTGTCCCCCATAAAGAACAGGGCATGATGGGAAAAGGCTGCTAAATGACACCTGATCTCTCCAGAAGATTCAGTTTGAACATGTTTAATGCCCCTCTTTTTTTGGTTCATGAATGAATGTTACCCTGTAGGTATATACAAAAAAAGTTCTTAGTTTGAATTGCCCAAGCACTGGATTGTGTTGGTTTTATACATTTTCATTTGATTATTATTTGATTTTTTTTAGTATCCTGGACTCTCATTGACAGAGCCTATTGAAGGAAACTTAATGGTGGAAAAGCAGCATCCTACTCTGCTTCTTTGCCTCTGGATCAACATACTTGCCATATGGACAATACTGACACAATGGTGAATTCTTTGGCACTGGGAGAAGTAATTGGTGGTAGATGCACCCAAAACCCTAAAACTTCAAAACAGAAGTAGAAGAAAAGAACTTAAATGATGAACTCAAAGCTTTAGGGAAAAGCTAAGAGAATATTGTAACAAACTTCGTACAGAGTTCAGTCTATTAATTGTTTCATGTTAGATATTCTATGTGTTTACCTCAATTGAAAAAGAATGTTTTTGCTAGTTTCAGATCTGCTGTGGCATTGATATTGTATGTCCATGAATTCCTTCCTTTTTCAGCACGTGTTCCTCACTAGATGATAAAATGCCGTCTCCCTTAAGCTTTGTCAAAAATACATTATTAAATACTTGTATGAGGACTGTGACGTAATGTTTAAAAGGTGTTCAGTCACAAATGCTGTAATAAATATTTCATTTTTGATTTTTGTTAGATTTTTGTGTGCTGTGTGTTAAACATAACTTTAAGAGTAGGCTAATAGTAATTACGTTGTAGTGGGTTTACCTTTTATTATAGGTTGTATATTATTATTATCATTATTATTATTATTGCAAAGTTGTCATGGTGCTGACAGAAAATGTTTAACAATGTGTGGCTAAATAGCTAGGCAATATCAATATTAAGGTAATGCTACTAAGCTCAATTGTGCATTCAAAGAGAGAGCATTTCCGCGCCCTTTGGTTACCTAACCTGTCAAGGCTTATAGTTGCAAAACCCCCAAGGGAGTTGCGCCACTTTAGTCGAATGAAGCATAATGTGATTTTATGATTTTCACAATGCAACCTGTTGCAACCAAACAAATTAATAAGTTAATATTAATTTTAAATGTGTGTTTAAATTATATTTGCAATGGTTTGTTTTCTTTTCCCTTTTTTCAGTGGAAATTAGGAGGTGCGAAGGCTTGTGGAGATTATTTGCATGCCTTTATGGTAGAGTTTTAAACAGATCATCGATTTAGATCAAGTTTAACGTGGGCCTATTTACAATCACCTGAGTTTTATCACAGACAAATAATTGCATTAGCTCCAAACAATAGAACATTCATTTGTCCCTTCCCTTGTGCTGCAGCCGTTTCCAACTGAGAACAGATCCTCAGTAAACTGCATGTGCTGCAAGTGGATATTTCCGCCGCTTTACAGCGACCCCTGCCGGCATAATCCGACTTGCTCACGGGTTCCCTCACATTCTTTTGATATCTCTTTGCCAGTGTTTGCCCGCGGCCATAGAAGTCATAGCCTTAAACTAGAAATGACAATCTACCTGTCTCGCAGGAAGAAATCTTTCTGCCCTTCAGATAGCGGCTTTAACTCCAACAGTGTTATAATGGACTGGGCATATTTTTACACTCCTGTCCATTATGCTATTGTAAAACATAGTGGATTGTGTTATTCTTTTCCACACAGCGAAAGCAGTTGATAATATGCATATAATACAAAATAATAATACATATGTTTTTAATTGCAGGAAATATATGTAATACTTTCTGTCTTATTTGAAGGGCCCACTGTCACTACACCATACACGTGGTATTTTGTCCTTCGAATCGTCTACAGTAGGAGAGAACTGTTAGGGCTACAGAGCTTCCCTTATATTTACCGCTCACCCGTTATTGTAGCCTTGGTGACTTCAAGACTATATAGGATTGGGTTGTTGCGCCAGAACAAGCACGGGGCTGGTGGAAAAGGGAAATATTGCTGTTAATTATGTTCCCTTCCATTGCAACTTACAAACTTCGAAATGGCTTATGATCTTAAACATGAAGCAAAAATCAAATTAGTTCATGTGATTATCAATATTTTGTATCAGTTTTCCAATCCGCTGAATAATCATCGCTTGATAGTAATTTACTTAATTTCTAATCATTCAACATCCTCGAAAACAAAGTTTCCAAATTCAAAATTATTTTGATAAGGTTTATTATTATTCGGTTTTCAAATTGTTTGGTCAATCTATTTTATTCCATCAATTGCGCCGCATCCAAGAGTTTCAGTTGAAAACGTGAAAATAAAAAAGCATTTACAAATGGAAGATTGCATTGGTAATAGAATACAAATAGTTTCATGAGTATTTCAATATTACAGGAATAAAATATGCCGGCCTATATATTGAAACATAAACCAAATAAAATAATGAAGTAAACATGCAAAATATTCTACACATCAATGTTTTAAAACTACGTCAAATTAAGATACAAAACACTTTTCTGGGCCTTCCTTCGACAGGTTGGGCAAACTGTTTATTTTTCATCCACGTTCACAACGCATTTGATGATGTATAATTTAAATTGCTTAAAAGCATATACGATGTTTTATCATCCTCTATGTGGATCAAACGGAAGAAGCCCTCCGTTTTGTGTGGAGATGATCTGATCTAAAAGAGAGAAAACGCCTGGATTATTGTGGATGGTGGTATTGGCTGTGGCGGTGGCGTGGGGTGGAGGAGGGATTTTAATATTAATAGTTTTTTTTCTCCCTTTTTCCCTTTCTCCCTTTTCGAGGAGACAGAAGGTAGATTGCCTCTGCTGCTTCCCTTTGCCGATTCGGTGTGACAGGAATGATGGATGATCCAGCCGAGCTAAACAACTCCGCCCCTTCATCTCCTCCCTGTCAAAACTAGTTCGGGTACTGCTGCAGGAATAAAATAAGGAATAGTCCCGCTGCACTGCTTTCTCTGCACAACACACCACCACCCGGCCTCCATAGCACCTTCCATCTCCTCTCCCATTCTCAGACGATGATATTAAATGTCCACAATACCCTGCAGAACACGACGCCGTGGCTGGGTGCAGCCTATGTGTACACACGCAACATGTTAATAAAGCCCTAACCTTGTGATAATATGGGCTCTTCTACACCTGGAAAAGCACAGTGGGTTATTCGATCTGCACCACTGGCTCAGGCTTTTGGGGGGGGGGGGGGGGGTGCAGAGTTTGAGGCGCTTTGAGTGAGTCAAGAAAAAGGTTACAAAAATGCCATTGCTACGAAGATGTTTTTCTGCAAATAATTAGGTATTTTAGAATCACAGTTGTGTGTCAAGTTAAACCCCAATTGCACGAAGTTTGTAGCTTTCTTCTTTCGAAATGCTGCATTGGAAGTGGGTGCATGAGTGGTGGGGCTTCGCGCGTCCTTCACTTTGCACCTGGCCTCCCAAAAATGCCTTGCTTTGGGAACAGTTTTTATTTAGGCCGGGTTCCTATCGCTCTGTTTTCGTTTTTTTGTTGCCCTCCTTTTTGAACATTTCAGCAGTTTTCTCTATTTTTGCCATAAGGTGTTTCTATGACTACGTTGTGTATGTGAGCGGGCCAGAGGCGGGGGTCCCCGGGAGAAAAGGCCGCATTTCGGTGATCATTTATCAATGTCAACCGCATAATGATTCTCCCTGCAGTCCCCTATTGATGAGGATAATTACATTAGCTCGGACTGACTGATCAATAAAGCACGGGGAAAATGGTTTATTATAGCACACCAAAAAGGATTGTGGAGGCTAGGGGAGGTTTGTTGTTTTGTTTGATAAAACTGGGTTAGAGGGGAATAGGGAAGGATATCGAGTTGGAGGAGGATTGGAAACAAACTTCACTTTGACAGAGGGAGCGTTTGAGATGTAGAGACGATATTGTTTGATTGCTTTGCTGTTCCTTGACTATACTATGTGGAGATATTTTAATCGGCTCTGCTATTGGTTTGTTCCATGAGGATGGAAAAATGTCGATTTATCAATACTTGTCTCTAAAAATGAGATGCATAAATTTTCAGTAGGTCTATTTCTAATACTAAACATTTCCCAACTGAATATAACGTAGCACACATAGGCCTATCATTTTATTTGGATGAAAAACAGAAGCCTCCAGTGGCCTCAGAAATGCTGTTTTACAGCGTAGTGCGGGTTAGTGTATGCTAACTTTGACTTTAATAAGGACCTACCCATATTTCACACAGTGTTAGGATATGAAGGAAGAAAGGGATGTGTTTATCGTGTGTTTATCAGCATACATACAATGTATCTCTCTCCTGTGTGTGTGTGTGTGTGTGTGTGTGTGTGTGTGTGTGTGTGTGTGTGTGTGTGTGTATTTTAATTGTCAACAACTTATCCCCTGCAGGAATGTTGCTGACTCTTTCTCCTAATTCTCCGTAGTGCTCTGCCAACTCCCATTTACCCTTGATGAACGCGTCTACTGAAGACAGCTCCATAGGCTACAACCTATTTATCATTAATTATATTTTCACACAACTACTGTATCCGAATAGAAGCGTTTCTTTTTATTCAAACATTGCCTGCAGCAACCAAAAGAAAACACCCCGCACATTTACTGGCCATTTTTACTTGAAAGAAATAGAGCTACAGCCGAAAGCTCAAATACAGCAATGTAGGCCAAACAATAATACCACTAACCTATAATACAATTTACATAAAACATTTATTAAAACGTTGATCATAATACCTCATGATAATGATATGGCTAATAATAGGCCTTTCTTTAGAAATGTGCTTAAAATCATACAATTTCTCTACAATAAATAAATAAAAGTCACCAATCGTGCATTGAGATCCAGAAGCATGATTGTGATTGACAAGATGGACTAGTGAGATGCATCAGACAGTCAAGTCTTCACCACAGCCACCATATCGCAACCTGCATCCCACTGCGCGCAGCCTAAATAGTAAATACTTACATATAAGGCCATTAATAATCCATGGGCGAGTGGAAACATGCATTCAAATTATGTTGTGGAAAAGGAGAGAAAACTAACGATGGGAATTCTGTTGCAGGGGGAAATCACATTAATAACTAGCAGGCTAATGTTGAGGACTTTTTGCGCTTGGTCGCTTTTTTGAATTAGAGCCGATTTTTTTACACTCCAGTGGTGCTTGTCTATTTAAAAATGAATGACATATTTTGCTCTCCCCCTCTCCCCTAAAACTCAATGATGTAAAATGTATAATTAGTTAAATCACATAGCTAAAGGGTGAAGAATTGGCAATCGAAAACTGCAGTGCAATGGTCAGTCGGTGCGTTGGGAAAATAGAAGGAACTTGCACGTGTGAGTGGAGAATAAATAAAGCGCAATAAAATGAAATAGCTGGGAGTTTCAAGACGCTAGGTGCCTTTATATTTGAATGAATTAAGATTTAATTAAGCCAGCCTCCGGCAGGACGATCTGATACTTCCTCATTAGGTTGCCTTCCGTAATGCTGAGTGTTACATGGGCTTGAAGGTTTTCAACATTTGAACAGTTTTCCAATGAAATAATCGTGGTTCATAGCTCGAGGACTTCAAGATTCTGCAAATAAATCTAGCCTCATTCGGCGAAACTAACAGGCGGAAAAATGTGGATAATTCGTCGTTGTATACCTAACATGGATTTATGTATAATTATTACACCTATTTGAACAAAAACAAGGTTAAAAAATATATTGCGGGGAGTTTAGGGCAGCAAAGTGAGACATTTCACGACAACTGTAAACAAAAGAAGGGCTCTGGCAATGGAATGGCGCTTCTAGAGAAAGGAGAGAAGGAGATACGGGGAGAGAGGGAGTGAGAGCAGAGACAAGCAGCAAGAGAGAAAGAAAGAGAGAGATTCTTTCCCCCATCTTTACCGAGTACAAGCGGACCCCTGGGCACTGTGCAACATCATGGCGACCCCTTCTGGAAGAGAGAATAATGTGTTCATACTGCACTGAGCTGCGTTTCTCCTTCCTCCCCATACACGCATGTTATTATAATGTTTCCAATTAGGTTATCTTGATTCATTTAAATACGGTGTATCGAAAATTTGACAACATTTTGGAAAGTTATTTCCTCCAATGCTTGTGTATAGCTTGTAGGCCTATTGAGAGTGCATACTTTGCTATAGCCTAGTATATTTTTGAAATCAGGTGCTTGCTTTCATATTTAGAATTTACTAGGAAAGTCAAGTACCGTAGCCTACATATCAATCATATACCTCCCCGTGATTGATAATTTATCATTAATTTGCAAAGCCTTTCGATGCATTTTTGTTACACAATCCTTACCACATATTGTTTCTTGGTGGCCATGACGTTTTATGAAAACGTAAGCAAAATTGTCCAAAACAATGGTCAATGGGCCTATAGGTTTATCTGACGTCTCAGCGTCCACTGCCACGATGATCCTGTTTATATAGATGACCCCTAAAGACTCTGAACATCTATTTACTCACAGGTATATAGACCTCCTTATGCGAGGCTTCTCATTCCGGTGTGTAGTAGGCCAACCATTTCCTTCGTGTATTCTAGGGAGGTTTCAAACACCATAACCAAACCAGGCAAGGAGCCATCTCTACTCAGGACTGTCAGGCTCAAGAGTAAACAGCATGGCTAAAGTCACACAGCAGTGAACCAGGAGCACCCTGCGCCGAGTAGCTAACGCGACGACCATTAATCTTAGCCCACTTTAAGATTATGACTGAAATAATGGAATCAGTAACCATTATCTTCTCGGATGGCAGTACAAACCGCTCCTTATTTTCCAAAACATAGTAATGGTGTACCCGAACAAGGCGAAAGATAAAGGGGAGAGAGAAACCAGATAGGAAGAGGTAGAGTCGGTGCCACTTGAACGTGGACATGCCCAATCTGATTTATACATTTCCTCTCCCCTTGAGGAACATGTTGAAGAGGGAAATGTTAAAGGATATAGAGGGAATATATTTATTTCATTACTTTGTTAAATACACAATATTCCAAAGGAAATAATAACACGTTTTTTAAAATTATTATTAACCATATTATTCCTTATTATTATTATTTTTAAATATAGCAACATTTTAGGGTAAAGATGAATGAATACGGATATTGTGCACTTGGCTACTGAATGAATGTATTAAAGCCACTGAAATTTGTTTGATTTTTTTTTTTTTTAAAGATAAACAGTGTAAACGCATATTACAAGATTATTTTGGGAGTACTTTCATATCCAACATTTCTGCCTGCTCACTCGGAGGAAAAAAACGGTTATACTCAGAAAATGTAAAATCAGCGGTGAACTCCATAACGAGATTAAGCACACATTTTCGAGACAAATCTGGTGAAATTAGGAATGGCCATTTAGTTAACGACCGCACACAACCCCGGAAAATATTTAAGAAGATAATGCTTAAATAATCGAATGTCCCGTAAAAGGAATGCATATTTAGAGAACACTGAGCAGAACATTTTAAATAGGCCTAAATAATGACATTTAGGATGCGTCTGATTTCAAAATTAGAAAGAAATTAAGATAACATTAAAATAGATGCATATTACACACTATATAAATTAGCCTCAATGTCTTAGAACTTCTTGCAGCTAAGCAAGCTTAATGAGATTTGATTTAATATCTTTTATCATTTCGATAAAATAAATGCTATGTTAATCAATTTATTTCTTGACATTTCCCACCCTAAATCAAAATGTCGACGCTGTCATTCGACTTGGGTGAGCTGGTCGCTAATTTAGGACATCCACGTTCGTGCGTGTGAGACATGTCCACTCAAAACAATCCGTGATTGAATCGAAAATGCATTATGCCAGGGCAGGCATCCCCCAGCCTGCCGGGCTTTCTAATCTCAACGGAAATACTGTTACTTTGGGAGGTGGAAGAAGATACCAGCAGTAACCAGCAAAACCCCGGTGTATTTTTTTAAAACCCTGGCCTGCCCATTTTCATTAACTGAATCGACTTCTTCATAAATGTGCCATTATACTTCAGTCATTAACGATGAGCAGTTTATTTAGGCCAAATCCATTCAGCAGCAGGTTCTCTCAACTCAGTAGCCTGCAAAGCACCTGAATAAAAAAATCAGACAGTGTATTTTTCCTGTTATGACTAGTACTGTTAGGTCTAATTACATCCTGTATGTATCTAGTCACTGAAACACTGTTGTAGAGGTGTGTTATCCTGCATGGCTAATTCATGTCATAGACAGAAAAAAAACACCTACATCTGCAACATCCATCCTGTGTGTGTGTGTGTGTGTGTGTGTGTGTGTGTGTGTGTGTGTGTGTGTGCGTGAGTGCGTGCGTGGACCAGTGTAGAGTGGGGTCCGAGGGAGGCAGGGAGGCCGAGGGCACAGATAGCAGGAGCCTGTTAGCAGTCGGAAGCTCCAGCGCTGAAAAGCAATGGCTGGTGTCAATAACTTTTTTTTAGCCCATCACCACAGCTGGTGACAATAAATAGCAACGGGGGATGTCCAAACTATGACTTAAGGCTATTTTGGTCTCCAGCCACTCCACAGGGGCACAGTGGTTTGAACACACAGTCTTCCACAATGATAAAAAGCTGGATGAAAGGCAAACAAGTCAGGCTTGTTTCTCAACAAGAGTATCAACTGCTGTCAATATCCAGATAGCTCTTATTATTGGCAAAGAGAGGCTATCTTATCTGTGTCTAGGTAGAGCAATACCTGGGGGACTGGGCCATTGTGATAAAGAGTGGCTGGGCCAATAGAAAGCCTGTTGTCTGACTGTGGGGGAGGAAACGGAGGATGCCACTGGAGACAGGAAGTCTTCAGAAAGTGAAAAGCACTTTATTGCAGCACACCTGAATGGCCCTGGCTAGGGTTTCTCTCTAACCCACTGGGAACAGACCATTACCACTCCTTTACAACAGGGCCATGGGGTTTAAGTGAGCTGTGACATCTGAATAAGATGCATCACTTCTCATTATTCGTCCATTGTTTACGTTATCTGCATATGCAAACAGAACAAGATGTAGACAACAGTAATGGTGATTATTTTTAATAGCCGCAACTAGTCTTTTTAGACCCATAAACCTCCAACGCAATATGACATCATTGCATCACTAAAAATGAATGGCACAATTGATCCCTGTGCAAGGTGATCTCCCATAAGTCGACTGTAGTACATACAGGATGTGTTGGTGTGGTGTTTATTTATCTGTCACGGGGAACTCAAGGATATGGTGGCAAGGTTGGATCCAGCCCCAGAGTGGTGGTGGAGTGTTTTGGGTGAAAATGAGTTGTAAAAGTGACAAACTGCCCCCATTTCTCAGACGGAGAGCACAGGAGCCGACACGACGCTCGCAGCCAAACAGTTAATTGTTCGCTACCGCCAGGCCCAACAAAATGCTCATAAAACATCACAAAAAGACAAGTCCAACCCCCCACCCCATGTCTCCACTCCTCTGGCTAGCCTCCTGTCTAGCTCCATCGCTCCTCCATCCCTCCACCCTTGCCCTTCCACAATTTTCCAGCACAAAAATATTATGTTGCCACTGGCAACAATTTAATAAAATAACCAATCACATCTGCCTTTTCAAACAGTTCCAAAACGAAGCAGGGGCAGTACATAATGTCTCATCTCAGTGTTAGGATCTCAGGCCAGGATTTATCACACACTGATAAATGATCACTGGGCTGGTTTTGACAAAAGCTAGGCTATGTATTTATGAATGAGTGTGAGTGGGGTGAGTGGGGTGGTGCAGTACGCAGAGAGAGGCAGGCCCTGCTATCAACAGTATTAGCGGGTTCTGATTGGGCTCTGTCTCGGTCCGAGGCTCTGCTCTCCGCTATTGTCACTAATCACAGCCTGTGGTTGAGATAGCCCATAATACTACTACCCCCCCCCCCCCCATCTCCATGGCCACCATCGGCGTAAGCATCACTCCCCCACCCCTCCGCCAGCTCCTAAGTATATTTATTTCATAATAACAAGCCAGTGACAGCTCTCATCAGGCTCTGGCGCTCACAATCGGAGGGCTAGTGGGAGGGTCTGCCCGCGTTTGTTTTTCCTGTATCAGATTCCACCGTCACCTCTTCACCCCCCTCCCTCCACTTCCCAGAATCACATTTTCCTACCTCCATTTTTTTTTTACTTTTAAAATGTCAGAAAGACCTATAGCCCCCCCACCCCCTAGTCGTCTTCCCATCCCCCATGCATTGGTGTGGGCCGGTAGATGTCACCGTGTCTGGGCTGGACCCACACTGGGAAGGAGAGATGACACTATCTGGGTCACCTCTGTCAGAGTCCAAATGCCACTCAGGGGGTCTGACCTTTCAGATGGGCAATTCTACTGCTGCAGCCTCCCTCTCGCTACCCCCCTTACCCTCTTTTCTCCACCACCACAGTAAACCAACCCTCACTCCTTACACCACTCCAATCAAAGGTCTCTTTCTCTCCTTCTCCTCCTCTTTATTCCTCCACGTCAATACAATTTACAGCAAAAGGGACAAATCAAAGCCGACAAGCAAATACAGCCACTGTAAATATGGCGATGTACAGCTTATCAGCTTCAGCCTGAAAGAAACGTCATGGCCCTTAACGATGCATACAGACAGACACACAGTGTATGACACCTCACAAGGAGGAACTCCAAATGTGTGCCTTGGATTTATTTGAAGTCATGAATACACCTCAAGCTCACTGTTTTTACAAATGGTCACTCGAGTTAAAACTCAATACCTCACTTAGCAAGAAGCCCCAGTCAACACCTTTCAAAGTTCTAACATAGTATCCGCATCCCAGGTATTTGGGTCTCCACTAACTGGCAGTCACTTTTAACAGGAAGTGACTTGTGTTACCAGAAGGGCTTAAACCGATACTCCATGCTGCTCATTTAAGGCCATCACAGAAATGGGGATATTTTAGTGGCCAAGCGTTGGCTAGTGTTGAGGTGCATGTGATCTCCTATCACGTCTGGTCTCTCCCAAAGCTGAGGACTGTGTCCCTACTTGTCCCACATTGTCAGTGAGTCATTCTACCCCCTTTCATCCACTTGACCTGGATGTGTAACAGTTGTCCAGCTTCCCTTCGAACACACATGGAACCCCCTACCCTGTCAATAAGGCCTCCACCAAACTGGCAATCTTGAAATCTCACTTTTCCCATGAGTCATTCTTGTTCTTTGAATAATACACTTTGATTAGTGGCACTGTTAACAAACAAAAATATGAAATTTGAAAAATCTTCCACTGGAGGCCTGTATAGAGAGAGTACCGATTCCCCTTGATGTTATTCGACCCATCTCCAAAACGTGCTTTTATTCTGGACCTGGCTTGGGCCAATCAGAAACCTTATTTATTTCCAGCAGTGGATCTCTTCCTGGTGGGGAGAGACTGAGCAGGCAGGGAAACTCCCATGGAAGAGCATCTCAAAGCCTGGGGCAGATACAGGCCAGAGGTCCTTCACCATAAATAACCAAGGACCGCTGAGGAAGTCTGTTTGGTGGTCCGAACGTCTGCTCTGCTGGAAGGATGGAACATAGGACTCTCTCTCTTTTTCGCCTGCTCCCTCTTTCTGTCTCAGCAGTCTATCTGGAAGCTTAGTTGGAGAGAGATAAAACAGCGGGAACGGCGGGGAGGTTGGGCCAAGACGAGACGCAGCTCAGAGCGGATTGTAGACTTCCTTTGGCCTGCGGGCCCAAACTAAACAGACTGGGCAGCGGTGAGGGAAACCACACTGATCTGACACATGGGATTCTCAGTACAGGTTAATATTGGAATTTGTGTTTTAATATCCAATAAAAAGTCATCTTTTCACTATATACAGTAATGCAGAGCTAATGCAGAATTGGATATAATGTAAGGATCACTGCAGCCACCAAGTTGAAACCTTTTACAAAAAAGTCCCCGAACCTCGACTCTTTAGTTTTATAGATCACCAGTGTCAATGGATTGTATTTATAAACTGGATTGTATTGACATAGAGGCTTGTAATTACTTGTTTCAAAGTTATTTACATTGTAAGAGGGGAGAACTCATCTCACTCACCAACAATACTATTTACCAAGAGACTTTATCTGTACTTTTTGGTAGCTGTTTAGTCACAACCACAAACCAATGCTGGCACTAAGAACGCACTCAACGAGCTGTGTAAGTCCATAAACAAACAAGAAAATGCTCACCCAGCAGGGCGCTCCTAGTGGCCAGGGATTTTAATACCGGGAAATTGAAATCCGTATTATCTCATTTCTACCAGCATGTCACCAGTGCAACTAGAGGCAAAAAAACAAACTCTACATCACCTTTACTCCACACACAGAAACACATACAAAGCTCTACCTCGCCCTCCATTTGACAAATCTGACCATAACTCTATCCTCCTGATTCCTGCTTACAAGCAAAAACGAAAACAGGAAGTACCAGTGATGCGCCCAATACAGAAGTGGTCCAATGAAGTGGATGCTAAGATACAGGACTGTTTCGCACAGATTGTAATATGTTCCGGGATTCCTCTGATGGCATTGAGGAGTTTACCACATGCATCGACGACGTCGTCCTCACAGTGACTGTACATACAGTTGAAGTCTGAAGTTTACATACACCTTAGCCAAATATCAGTTTTTCACAATTCCTGACATTCAATCCCAGTAAAAAGTCCCTGTCTTAGGTCAGTTAGGATCACCACTTGATTTTAAAAATGTGAAATGTCAAAATAATAGTAGAGAGAATGATTTATTTCAGCTTTTATTTCTTTCATCACATTCCCAGTGGGTCATAAGTTTAGCCTTCCACAAGCTTCCCACAATAAGTTGGGTGAATTGGGGCCCATTCATCCTGACAGAGCTGGTGTAACTGAGTCAGGTTTGTTGGCCTCCTTGCTCGCACACACTTTTTCAGTTCTGTCCACAAATGTTCTATAGGATTGAGGTCAGGGCTTTGTGATGGCCACTCCAATACCTTGACCATGTTGTCCTTAAACCATAACTTTGGAAGTATGCTTGGGGTCATTGTCCATTTGGAAGACCCATTTGCGACAAAGCTTTAACTTCCTGACTGATGTCTTGAGATGTTGCTTCAATATATCCACATACTTTTCCTACTTCATGATGCCATCTTTTTTGTGAAGAGCACCAGTCCCTCCTGCAGCAAAGTACCCCCACAACATGATGCTGCTACCCCCGGGATGGTGTTATTTGGCTTGCAAGCATCCCCCTTCTTCCTCCAAACACAATGATGGTCATTATGGCCAAATAGTTCTATTTTTGTTTCATCAGACCAGAGGACATTTCTCCAAAAAGTATGATCTTTGTCCCCATGTGCAGCTGCAAACCGTAGGTTTTGGAGCAGTGGCTTCTTCCTTGCTGAGCAGCCTTTCAGGTTATGTTAATATAGGACTCGTTTTACTGTGGATATAGATACTTTTGTACCTGTTTCCTCCAGCATCTTCACAAGGTCCTTTGCTGCTGTTCTGGGATTGATTTGCACTTTTCGCACCAAAGTACATTTATCTCTAGGAGACAGAATGGGTCTCCTTCCTGAGCGGCACGACAGCTGCGTGGTCCCATGGTGTTTACACTTGCGTACTATTGTTTGTACAGATGAATGTGGTACCTTCAGACATTTGGAAATTGCTCCCAATGATGAATCAGACTTGTGGAGGCCTACAATTATTTTTCTGAGGTCTTGGCTGATTTCTTTTGATTTTCCCATGATGTCAAGCAAAGAGGCACTGAGTTTTAAGGTAGGCCTTGAAATACATCCACAGGTATACCTCCAATTGACTCAAATGATGACAAATTAGCCTATCAGAAGCTTCTAAAGCCTTGGCATAATTTTCTGGAATTTTCCAAGCTGTTTAAAGGCACAGTCAACTTAGTGTATGTAAACTTCTGACCCACTGGAATTGTGATACAGTGAATTATAAGTGAAATAATCTGTCTGTAAACAATTGTTGGAATAATTACGTCTGTCATGCACACAGTAGATGTTCTAACCGCCTTGCCAAAACTATTGTTTGTTAACAAGAAATTTGTAGAGTGGTTGAAAAACGAGTTTTAATGACTCCAACCTTAGTGTATGTAAACTTCCAACTTCAACTGTACATATCCAAACCAGAAGTCATGGATTACAAGAAACATCCGCACTGACCTAAAGGCTAGAGCTGCCGCTTTCAAGGAGTGGGACACCTCCGACAAGCCATCAATCAGGCAAAGCGTCAATACAGAACGAAGATCGAATCCTACTACACCAGCTCTGACACTCGTCGGAGGTGGCAGGGCTTGTAAATAATCACGGATTACAAAAGTAAACCCAAAGGGAACCATGAATGAGAGCACCAGCTGTTCTGGACGACTGTGTACCCACGCTTCCCGTAGCCGGTGTAAGACCTTTAAACAAGTTAACATTCACAAGGCCGCAGGCCCAGACGGATTACCAGGATGCATACACAGAGCATGCGCTGACCAGGTGGGAAGTGTCTTCTCTCACATTTTCAACCTCTCCCTGACCCAGTCTGTAATTCCTATATGTTTCAAGCTCACAGAACGGGACCGCCGAGTGCTGAAGCGCATAAAAATCATCTGCCCTGGTTTGCAACACTCACTACCGAGTTCCAAACTGCCTCTGGAAGCAACATCAGCACAAGAACTGTTCATTGGGAGCTTCATGAAATGGGTTTCCATGGCCGATCAGCCACACACAAGCCTAAGATCAACATGCACAATGCCAAGCGTCGGCTGGAAGCTCGCCGTCATTTGAGTCTGGAGCAGTGGAAATGCGTTCTCTGGAGTGATGAATCACGCATCACCATCTGGAAGTCCGCCTGAAAAATCTGGGGTTGGTGGTTGACAGCAGAATACTACCTGCCCGAATGCATAGTGCCAACTGTAAAGTTTGGTGGAGGAGGAATAATGGTCTGTTTTTCATGGTTTGGGCCCCTGACATCAACCACATCAAAACATCTTTGGGATGAATTGGAAGGCCGACTGCGAGCCAGGCCTAATCGCCAAACATCAGTGCCCGATCTCACTAATGCTCTTGTGGCTGAATGGAAGTAAGCCCTCCAAGCTCATCACTAGGCTAAGGACCCTGGCACTGAGCACTTCCCTCTGAAACTGAATCTTGGACTTCCTGATGGGCTGCCCCCAGGTGGTGAGGGTAGGCAACAATACATCCGCCACCCTGACCCTCAACAAGGGGGCCCCTCAGGGCTGCGTGCTTAGTCCCCTCCTGTACTCCCTGTTTACCCACAACTGCGTGGCCACACACGACTCAAACACCATTATTACGTTTGCTTATGACACAGCTGTGGTAGGCCTAATCACTGACAATGATGAGAAAGCCTATAGAACCCCACAGCGGATGTTTCATAATACCCATGAAACCTAGCGGTTAAACGGGGAAATGGTATAAATTTTTCCCATAGGTGATTTTGTAAACGATTAAAATAAGGGCTGTATTTCGTGTAGGCTTACCTTGGCGTGATGTTTTGATAACCAAGTCAATCTCTCTCGGACAAGGTGACTTTTATCAATATCGCCCGGGCTGTAGTGGAGCGGGTCGAGAGCTTCAAGTTTCTCGGTGTCCACTTCATCAAGGATCTATCATGGTCCACACACAACAAAGCCTCTTCCCCCTCAGGAGGCTGAAAAGATTTGGCATGGGCCCTCAGATCCTCAAAAAGTTCTACAGCTGCACCATTGAGAGCATCTTGACTGGCTGCATCACCGCTTGGTATGGCAACTGCTTGAAATCTGACCGCAAGGAGCTACAGAGGGTAGTGCATATGGCCCAGTACATCACTGGGGCCGAGCTCCCTGCCATCCAGGACCTCTATACCAGGCGGTGCCCTAAAAATTACCAAAGACTCCAGCCACCCAAGTCATAGACTGTTCTCTCTGCTACCTCACGGAAAGAGGGACCGATGCACCAAGTATGGAAAACAACAGGAGCCTGAACAGCTTCTACCCCCAAGCCATAAGACTGCTAAATAGTTAGTTAAATAGTTAACCAAATAGCTACCCGGACTATCTGCATTGACCCTTTTTGCACAAATCTTTTTTTCCTCAACACATATGCTGCTGCTACTGTTCATTATCTATCCTGTTGCCTAGTCACTTTATTCCTAGTTATAATAGATGTGTAGTATTTACTGTACATATCTACAGTGCCTTCAGAAAGTATTTACACAGTATTCACACCCCTTGCCTACACACAGTACCCCATAATGTCAAAGTGGAATTATGTTTTAGGACATTTTTTGAAATGTATGAAAAGCTGAAATGTTTTCAGTCAATAAGTATTCAACTCCTTTGTTATGGCAAGCCTAAATAAGTTCAGGAGTATACATTTGCTTAATTAACAAGTAAAATAATAAGATGCATGGACTCGCTCTGTTTTCAATAATAGTGTTTAACATGATTTTTGAATGATTACCAAATCACATACAGATAATTCTAAGGTCCCTCAGTTGAGCAGTGAATTTCAAACACAGATTCAACCACAAAGACCAGGAAGGTTTTTCAATGTCTCGCAAAGGGCACCCATTGTTAGATGAGTAAAACACTTTAAAAGCAGACATTGAATATCCCTTTGAGCATGGTAAAGTTATTAATTACACTTTGGATGATGTATCAATTCACCCAGTCACTACAAAGATACAGGCGTCCTTCCAAACGCAGTCGCTGGACAGGAAGGAAACCGCACAAGGATTTAATCGAGGCCAATGGCAACTTTAAAACAGTTACAGAGTTTAATGGTTGTGATAGGAGAAAACTGAGGATGAATCAACAACATTGTAGTTACTCCACAATACTAATCTAAATGACAGAGTGAAAAGGAAGCCTGTACAGAATAAAAATATTCCAAAACATTCCTCCTGTTTGCAACAAGGCACTTAAGTAATACTGCAAATAATGTGGCAAAGAAATAAACTTTTTGTCCTGAATACAAAACTTTATTTTGGGGGCAAATCCAACACATCACTGAGTACCACTCTTCATATTTTCAAGCATGGTGGTGGCTGCATAATGTTATGGGTATACTTGTCATCGGCAAGGACTAAGGTTTTTTAAGATAAAAAGAAACGGAATACAGCTAAGCACAGGCAAAATTGTAGAGGAAAACCGTGTTCAGTCTGCTTTCCAACAAATACTGGGAGACAAATTGACCGTTCACTAGGACAATAACCTAAAACATAAGGCCAAATATTGCTTACCAAGATGACGTTGAAGGTTCCTGAATGGCCTAGTTACAGTTTTGACTTAAATCGTCTTGAACATCTATGCAATGACCAACAAATAACTTGACAAGAATAATAAAAATAATATGCAAATATTGTACAATCCAGGTGTACAAAGCTCTTAGAGACTTACCCAGAAAGACTCCGATATAATCGCTGCCAAAGGTGATTCTAACATGTTTGACTCAGGGTGTTGAATACTTATGTAATGAAAATGTATTAGTGCTTTATTTTCAGGATTTTTTTTTACAAATGTTAGAATTCTTCTTCCACTTTGACATTAGAGTACTTTTTGTAGATCATTGACAAAAAATGACAATTAAATCCCACCTTGTAACAACAAAATGTGGAAAAAGTCAAGGGTGTGAATACTTTCTGAAGACACTGTCCTCAATGACCTCCTACTCCTGCACATAAACTCGGTACTGGTACCCTGCATACCCTCCAAGTTATCGTTACTCGTGTATTCATTACTACGTGCTATTACTTTTCTATTACTTCTCCATTTTCTTTCTCTCTGCATTGTTGGGAAAGGCTCGTAAGTAAGCATTTCACTGCTACATGTTGTTTACAAAGCATGTGACAAATAAGATTTGATTTGAACAAGACAGTTCTCGCTCCTCCATCCAGGCTTATAGAATGGAGCCAGGTGGTGTGATTCTCTGTTTCTCCAGGTTATCTGAGACCAGGTTCACATTACCAACAGAGCAGAGCACAGGGAGTCCTGGTCCCCCTTGGCCCCAGGAAGCAAGCCCTCCACTCCAGACCATCCATATCTGGGGAGGTTTCACTGTCCCATTGTTGTGACAAGAACAATGAATCTAAAAAGAGACAGCAGTCAAGGAAAACACAACATAAAGAATTGAACTTTCACAAAATCACCTGATGGAACCCTTTTCTAAATTTGCACTCACATCATGGAAATCTCTCTGGGTTGACCCAGAGCCTTAGAAGCAGGTTTAAAAAAAGCCCTATTTGGTTTAGCATTGTGTGCAAAAATGAATTTATTGGGGTTGACCCCAGCTCCTCTTTTGTGTGACAGCCATCTTGGAAAACAATGGCAGGAAGGCTTGAAACCTGAGAGGAACTGAATCTGCCATTTAAAAAAAATATATATATATAAATATATTACTATTTTTTGCTCGCTGAAATGTTCCCTCCTCTGTTTAGAAAAAGCTTGTTTTGTGTCCGAGAGAAGCCGTAAAGTGATGTCTAAGCATTCCACGGCCCGGCAATAAGGCTGTGTTTAACTGGACACTTGGGGACAGTTGTTTTGTACCGGGGCTGAAGCAGGGGGCTTGCTGCAGGGGGCTGGGGGCCTGACTGAGGAAGCCATGACCGCCCAGCAAAACAGCCACGAACCTCCCGGCCTCCTCATGGTGGGACCTAGGCCTAAATGGAAGCCGGCTAAAGGTTAGAGGTTTAAGGCTAACAAATCATGCAACACTTTACTGGTATTTAAGTCCCCCCCCCCCCGCTTTTGCATAGATGGATACACAGACATACACTATACTACCATGCTGTAGCCTCTGCAAGGCTATGTATGAGCATGCACACATACACACAAGTATAGGAGTGGGTGACTGCCCCACTGCTATACTGTGTGTGTGTGTGCATAGTATATGCGCATGGTGCTTCTACATCTGCATTGCTTGCTGTTTGGGGTTTTAGGCTGGGTTTCTGTATAGCACTTTGTGTCATCGGCTGATGTAAAAAGGGCTTTATAAATACATTTGATTGAAATCTGTGTCGAGGATGACCCCTAGTACTCTTCACGAGTGGTTTGTGATATTACAGTTAAAATCAGTGTGTTTGGTATTCAAATCTCCCATGATGATGGTATGGCCGTTGTTTTTCAGAGGGTGTTGTTGGGGGTGGACAGTATATAGTGGGTATCAGGTCAGGACTGGTCTGCGGGTGATTAGAAGGGGAGAAGAGAAAGAGAGAGGACGTTCTTGATCTCAAGCTTACCTTGCTCCTCTGGGGCCTCATCTTTAACCGTTGTGTAAATTTTACACAAAATATCTGCTTGTGCCATTTCTGAAAAGACTGTACACACAAAAATAGAGATTTATAAACTTGGCGCACACCATACATACGCATATTACCAGCTATAAATCAGACCTGTCGTAAAACTCTGCATGCATGAACGAGCATCCGCCTGAAAAACATCCACCATTCACCTTTAATGGTGACAATAACGCCCTTATTTGCTGTATACTATGGAAGTATTGGAATTAGGCCAAGACGGTAGGCTGTCTAAAGGATATAGCATTGTCGAACTTGATCAAATATCTTTGGAGGTGTTGGCAGAATGTTTTCTTTTACAGTGACATTTGCTGTAGTCTATCTGACCGTTTCTGAAAGACAAAAAACAATAGCAAGTTGTTGTGGACCTGTACTGTAAACGGATTGAATTCATACTGTTATGCATTTACTTTTTTCCTAACCTAAATATCCTGCACCGCCTGCGAATTCTGAAACAATATCTACTCTGATGATTGTTTTTACTACAGTAGGCTATACTTACAGTGGTAGCTTACACACATCCATGTAAAATATCTACTGTCTGTTCACCTGTATGTTATAAACCGCGTTTCCTTTCAGAGAGCGAAAGTTTGAAATTATAATAGCATATCTAATAGGCCCAATTAATGAGAGATGAGCATGGTAATTTCTTATATGGCTACTTAGGGAATATGTTCTCATCATGGCCATAAAAGGTGAAGAATTTATGATTTATGTATTGTTTCTAAATGAAATAATGTCTTCTTGAGAAATTTGACATTACAATATACAGATGGTGGTGAACCACCTGTTCTACCTTTAAACTATGCTTCGGACCGGATAGGGCAAAATACTTGAAATAGCTTATCCATTTACTAGGCTACTGTGAATTGGGTCCAGTTAAATGAGCGATGGGACAAATGGAAGCCTATCCTAACAGTGTCACCGCCTAAGGTGCTTCTACAAAGTTTTGACTCAGGGGTGTGAAAACTTACGGAAATGAGATATTTCTTTATTTGATTTTTAATACATTTGCAAACACTTAAAAAAATAACTTTTTCACTTCGCCATTAAGGGGTATTTTGTGTAGATGGGTGAAAAAAACAACATTGAATACATTTTTCATTCAGGCTGTAACACAACAAAATGTGGAATAAGTCACGGGGTATAAATGCTTTCTGAGAGCACTGTATATGCCTTTAAAAAAAAACATTTGACTTTACGCTGCCCACGCCACTGCTCCAGGCTCAGCCGTGTTTCTTCCATTAAGAGCTGCTCATAAAAGGATCTAAGGGTGGAAAGATGAGCAACAGACGACTGCTGGGGAGACCACATGGACATCAGGTATGTACGTAGAAGTCTACGCTACGCTGCTGTGGCTCTAACACCATCTGTGAACTTGTACTTGTGTCTCGCACAGGACATACCGTACTGTGCTTTGTGCGAGTGCTTGTTCGTAAACTTGGATAATACATTTCGTCATTCATCTTAAATAATTACAGTGATGAGTGCATTCCATATGGTTTTCAATTACAAAACAGGACTGAACCTAAAGTCCATAAGTCAATAGCTAAATATTTAAGACAGACATAAAAGATACAAATGTTTAGATTTATAAACCTGTTTGACCAGGACAATGTTTTCCTATCAATGTGACATATCATAACAAAGACAACATCCTCAACAACAGAGGGCAAGAGGTCAGAGAAAAGTCCCAAGCCAATCAGAAGGGATCTGTTTGCCCCCTACAGAGTGACAGAGGTCAGTGAGTGACGTAGAAGGTAGATAGACATCCTCCCTCACCCCCATTTCCACCAAACCCCACCTCCCTTATCTGCCTATGGAGAGCAGAGGAACGAGTGACGAGGGCCAGGGCCCACTGTGTGATAAGGGCATGTCCTGTTCTCTTCTAGGGGCCTCCGGGGCCACGGTGGGGGCTACAGGCTGACCAGCACCAGGACAAACTCCCAGCCTTGTTTTCGCACCAAGGTATGAGCCTGACCCTGGCTGGCTGGCTGACAAAGAGAGAATGGGAGAGGAGGGGATGGAGGGAGGTTCATCTAGAGTTCAGAGCAGATATTTGCCAGTAGTCTTGCGCCGCAGGAAAGCTAAATTGCTTCCGGATCCACGTATCCACCTCTGCGATACCCTTCCTTAACCCTACCACTCCCCCTGAACTCTCCTCTCCCTCCCCTTGCTCAGGCCAGTGTCAGCCAGTCAGTGAGTCAGTCGTGGCTGGGCTGGTCCCGTGGCAGAGGGTCACAATGTCAGACGGGAAGCAGTCTTTGAGCAGTATGCCTCTGTCTCTCTGGCTGTCCAGCTCACCAATGAAACCATGCCAGTAGATGACCAGTCCTGGACCAAACCTATGGAGTGGGAGAAGACAGAAAGACATTAACGTTGATGTCATCAAACTGTCGAGCAAGGCATTCATCAACAGAACAGAGACAACATAGTGAGGTACTGAAGAAGCTTCCAGACAGTTTCCCACCCAAATCCCATATGCTTATGGCTGTTTACTTTGGATTTCGGGAGGATGACAGTGACAGTGAATTAGAGAGTGAGCGAGAGAGAAGGAGAGAAAGAAAGAGAGAGAGAGATTGATTGAGATATACAGAGGAGATAAGCTCTTTGAGGTGCACTCCTTTGATCCCTGTCCAGGAAACTTGTGCTGAATCAAACAAAAAGCTGCCGGTGCGATAAGATCCCACTGACACAGTGATATACACACTGGATCACCTTACAATGGCACTGAAATAGCAATAATCATAGTAGCAACAAAGCCCCAGCCAGCCCTAGAAACCTCTCTGTCATCAGAAGGCTCCTTCCTATACAGTGCACAGTGCCCAGAGAGAGTTCAACTAAGAGGCTAAGTGAACTGCCCCACTAAAACAGTGCATCGGTCTGTGACAGCGAGGCAAACTAGCTAAGCTAGTCCAGCAGCGTCCAGCTGTTTCATTCACATGCTTCACTCTCCAGGCCGACAGACAGACAGCCACTTTGCCTAGGCTCACGGTGCTGTTCCAAAGCACAACGAATAATGACGACTCGCCAAGCAGCCGAGGAAAAGTCAAGTTCAGACAATATTCAAATGTACACCCCCCCCCCCACCACACCTCTTTCTGTCTAGCTCTCGTCGCAGCGTCGTGTTTTATAGGCCCCATCACATATCCTGAGCCCCATTGAAAAGGCTCGGAAGCAATTAAAATGGCAGTGTGGCTGGAGAAGCATTGCGCTATTTCACTGCTTCTCCCTGACATGTGATAAATCATCTTCCAAGCTATTTATTACACCCCAAAGATCTGCCAGTGGCCCCCTATGTGTAGCGCAGATCATACCTATTCTTTGAACTCTAGCCGCCATGCATAAAGTCATGTCACAGTTGAACTTTCAGGTTCGGGAGAGCAGCCCCCTTTGCGCACAAAAACAGATTGGGAGTGAACAGTGAAGTAAGGCAATCTGGTTCCTGACACTCTATCCTCAGACAGTAAAGGGTGTTTTGAGGTCTCTGAAGACGTCTCTGAAGAGCCAGACAGGAAGCTGCCCAAAGGGGCTGCAGAGAGTGAACCAGGAAGTTCAGCCCAAAGGCAGAGTTCATAAAACCTTCATAACCTTGGAAGGTTCCGCGATCAATCATCAAATCACAGCCTATTAAAAGTAACAACCCCAGCCAACACCACAGAAGGATAGGAACACTAATGCTCAGAATAGTAGCAACTGTAAGTTATGTGCTTGGTGATACTGCATAGGTGTGATTATAAATAATCGTCTCGTTGACCTCTGACCTGTGTGTGACAAGACATCTTAGCGATGTAAATAACCACAACAGAGCGCTCCAGTGTGAACATTTTACACGCACATGCGCCTAAATATATTTTTGCCGTGTGACCTGGACTTCACATTTTCATTGTGGTCCTAAAGTTCTTTACGTGCTCCTACATTTTTCAACTTAGGCACACACGTGCTCCTTGTAAAAAAGGTCAGCTTAAAGCCCTGCACAACCTGCAGAGGTAGTCAGGTGTCATGACATCAGCCTTTACATCACACTATAGTTACATTTACACTTTCAAGGAATGCATGCAAAATGTATTCCTGGTCAACCAACTGGCACACATAAAGCATGTACACACATGTAGGCCTACACACTCCCTCTTCCTGTACCAGCCCCTAAAAGCAGTACACTCCTGCACCCCCGTCCTGCATTCCCTGTTTTACAGTGTGTGATTTACGGCCCTGTATCTGTGAGCAAACCAACGGGCCAAAGCTAACAGCCCCAGAGAAAGCCCACAGATGTAAACGGCAAGTTCACCGCAAAGTCACACACATAGCTCAGCCTATTCACTCCACACAGGGCAGGCTCAGACCTCCTTTCCCCCTCATATTCCAACCAGCCACGGCACGGGCAGCACCACAACTCTCTTTATGGAATTGTTATGGAATCAAAACCTAAACATTTACATTAGATGACTCTGAAGAAGGGGTTACGCTCCTCTTTCCTGTACTGTATGTACTCATCACTTGGCGAGGGGGGCCGGGAGAAGAGGAGAGGGGGGAACGGTTCATAGAGAGGGGAGAGGCAACCTTCTGAAAAGGTTAAAACTGTACGTCAACAGATAACGCGTACAGCGATGTACGATACATCACAGCCATGGTTTGTCAGGGGAGGCCAGGCACAAATTGAAACAAGCTAAATTATAAGCACAGGGGAACAAAATGGGTTTTGACTCCTACTCTGAATTAATAAGAGTCAATACAAGTGGAGGACGTTAAAGTAAAATCCCAGAGCAAGGCCTAGCTCTAGAACAATAATACTGGTGCTGACGGAGGATAGGTGGTGAGGTAAGCAAAGGGTCAAGGGTCGTAACATGGGGTCGAGGTTAAGTAAGTACGGTTGGAGACCACAAACGATGGGGCCCAGGTATTTTCATTGGACAAAGTCAAAAATAAACAGAAACTCTTACAAAACTCAATGTATAAACTTCCTCTAAAGGAGTATGGTAATGAATTATAAACCTCCTCTAAAGGAGCATGGTAATGAATTATAAACCTCCTCTAAAGGAGCATGGTAATGAATTATAAACCTCCTCTAAAGGAGCATGGTAATGAATTATAAACCTCCTCTAAAGGAGCATGGTAATGAATTATAAACCTCCTCTAAAGAAGCATGGTAATGAATTATAAGCCTCCTCTAAAGGAGTATGGTAATGAATTATAAGCCTCCTCTAAAGGAGCATGGTAATGAATTGTAAACCTCCTCTAAAGGAGCATGGTAATGAATTATAAACCTCCTCTAAAGGAGCATGGTAATGAATTATAAACCTCCTCTAAAGGAGCATGGTAATGAATTGTAAACCTCCTCTAAAGGAGCATGGTAATGAATTATAAACCTCCTCTAAAGGAGCATGGTAATGAATTATAAACCTCCTCTAAAGGAGCATGGTAATGAATTATAAACCTCCTCTAAAGGAGCATGGTAATGAATTATAAACCTCCTCTAAAGGAGCATGGTAATGAATTATAAACCTCCTCTAAAGGAGCATGGTAATGAATTATAAACCTCCTCTAAAGGAGCATGGTAATGAATTATAAACCTCCTCTAAAGGAGCATGGTAATGAATTATAAACCTCCTCTAAAAGAGCATGGTAATGAATTATAAACCTCCTCTAAAGGAGTATGGTGATGAATTAAAAACCTCCTCTAAAGGAGCATGGTAATGAATTATAAACCTCCTCTAAAGGAGCATGGTAAGGAATTATAAACCTCCTCTAAAGGAGTATGGTATTGAATTAAAAACCTCCTCTAAAGGAGCATGGTAATGAATTATAAACCTCCTCTAAAGGAGTATGGTGATGAATTAAAAACCTCCTCTAAAGGAGCATGGTAATGAATTATAAACCTCCTCTAAAGGAGCATGGTAATGAATTATAAACCTCTAAAGGAGCATGGTAATGAATTATAAACCTCCTCTAAAGGAGCATGGTAATGAATTATAAACCTCCTCTAAAGGAGCATGGTAATGAATTATAAACCTCCTCTAAAGGAGCATGGTAATGAATTATAAACCTCCTCTAAAGGAGCATGGTAATGAATTATAAACCTCCTCTAAAGGAGCATGGTAATGAATTATAAACCTCCTCTAAAGAAGCATGGTAATGAATTATAAACCTCCTCTAAAGGAGCATGGTAATGAATTATAAACCTCCTCTAAAGGAGTATGGTGATTAATTAAAAACCTCCTCTAAAGGAGCATGGTAATGAATTATAAACCTCCTCTAAAGGAGCATGGTAATGAATTATAAACCTCCTCTAAAGGAGTATGGTATTGAATTAAAAACCTCCTCTAAAGGAGCATGGTAATGAATTATAAACCTCCTCTAAAGGAGCATGGTAATGAATTATAAACCTCTAAAGGAGCATGGTAATGAATTATAAACCTCCTCTAAAGGAGCATGGTAATGAATTGTAAACCGATTCGAGGCTCCAGTTTCTGTAATTGCGGCTTATTATGGGGGTTGCCTCTCTCCTTAACCTAGCGGGTGCGTATTATCCGCCGCTCAGGGGAAAGTCGGCGATCTTCCAATAAACACCTAACTGCATAACGAGTTTGTGAAATTGTTTGTGAAATGTAGCTAATTTCAGCGAGTGGGGACACTTGGCTTGACAAGTCAGGATGGGCGGAGATTGGGACTGCCAGGCACACTGTCTGTCGTTAGCGTTAACGAGCGGGTGGTGTGGGTTCTCTCTGAAAGCAGGTGCCATGCTGCTTAGAACAGCAGCTTAATGAGAGCACAGCACTTAGGAACAAAAAAAGATGCAAATAGAGGTGTACAGAGAATAGTATTAGTGCTGCTGCTGCCACACACACACACACACACACACACACACACACACACTAGCATGTGCGCATATACAATTGTAGCGTAATTAATTGACTAATTGCAGCCCTCCACATGTCAGATTCAACCTCTCCACAGTAGTTCTAATGGAAAGTTATAAAAATGTTTTATTTAATTTCTTAGTAGCACCACAGTACACTCTGTGAATGTCCCTGGATGTCAGAGAGCAAGGCCTATATTTCAGCCTTTAACATTCCAAAAAGAAACAAAGATCAAGGTTCATTTGACGTGTCAAGAATAGTGAGGCGGTTCTCTGATAAATCTGCACAAGAAAACACGTTTATTCGACACTATTTGGTTTATAAATTACCACCGCAATGTAACCGAAATGAAGACAAAATTACCCCCGACTTTACCATACTTTCCTCTCATTCTACATTACCAACAAAACTGTTTCAACAAATGACCCTGAAATGATTCAGATAGCATAAGTCCCTACATGACGGTGAACCTTACAGGGTTGAGGTCTCCACACAAAGACGTCTTTGTTGGCCAGTCCATACATCAGGTCGCAAGGTAAACTGGTAAAGGCACAGCCAAACATGAGCTAAGTCAGGGGATTCTTTTATTTTTCTCTCTCCCTTGAAATACAGGTCTGGAACCTGCTCAACCCCTTTAGGGAAGAAGTTGGAGAGTGACTAAGTAAAAGACAGAGAGAATGGGATGAATAGAGGTAGAGAAAGAGGGGTGGAAACAGAAGGGATGGGAGACAGACCGAGAGAGAGACAGAGAGTAGTGTATGTGTGAGAGATGACCAAACCAGCCTTTACAGCCATGGTCAGTTGTTGCTGTGGGTGGCTGATTAATAGGGGTTTATTTATAGGGCTTGAATTGGGCGGTGGAACTCCAGGTCTGTAAGCCAGCCGATACGGCCTCCTTGAGAACCCTGCATTTGTCTGTACTTACTGCCTGCACATTTCAATAGCCCAGTCTGGAGGCCTGCCTGCGTCAGTCAGCCCAATGATAACAGCACAGCACTGATAATAAAGGCTCTTTCGCCAGCCTATCCACAAACAGGATATTTAAATGTCTGATTCGGCCCAAAGAGGTGGCCTCCAATGAAGCAGGCAGTAAATAAGCAACCCCCCCCCCCATGTGTTGCTGCCCGACTGTTCATAAATAACACAAGGTGAACAATCAAGTCAGCCAACCAACAGAACCCACATCACCACCTCTTCTCTTCTCCTCCTCCCTCCTTCATGGTTCTGGAAACATTCAATTCTGCTCAGGTATGTCAAATAAAAATATCAGGGGGCCAGAGCCAACGATCAGCCTCCAAATCCCCGTAATTAAGGTGGAATAGAGGGCAATACAAAATAAAACAACTCGCCCCACAGTTTTATGCCTTTCCACCCCTCCTGTCGATGGGGCTTGGAAATGGGACGTGACGTCAGGGATTGTTGTTGTTGTTGGGATGCTTAAGTACAAACTGTAAAAAATGAATACAAAAAAACTCAAAGTGAAATGATAATGGACCTATATCTTTATTTATAATATTATCTTCGGTAACTAACCATCACCAAAATAACAGCTAGATAGACAGTGGAATTGAAAACAATCAATTTAATATGATTTATTTTGTTATTAAGTTTGAGCAAAATAACACAGCATTAAAATTTCATAGAATTGCAGGAAATTATCTTTAAAACAGCAACAGTTTCTCTCAGCTCCATGGCTAAATGTATAGAATTGCAGGAAATGATCTTTAAAAAAGCAACAGTTTCTCTCAGCTCCATTGCTAAATGTATAGAATTGCAGGAAATTATCTTTAAAACAGCAACAGTTTCTCTCAGCTCCATGGCTAAATGTATAGAATTGCAGGAAATGATCTTTAAAAAAGCAACAGTTTCTCTCAGCTCCATTGCTAAATGTATAGAATTGCAGGAAATTATCTTTAAAACAGCAACAGTTTCTCTCAGCTCCATGGCTAAATGTATAGAATTGCAGGAAATTTACTTGCAAAAATGTATAATCTCGGCTCCATGAAGAACATCTGAGAATTGCAGAAAATTGGCCTGAAAATGCTACAAATATTATATATATAAAAAAATAAAAACACACCAAGACTGGGGCACCACACCCACCACCTAAGCCTCTTTTTGGTTCTTATTCCTCTATAACTGTTTGTGGTGGAGAGGGGGATGGCGGGAAGGGGAGTTTATGCCCACCGGCGTAGGATGCCAATAGGAGCAAGGGAGATTAGAGGCGATTATGGAGTTTATCAGGAAACCTCTGTGACCCTGAGAGTAGGACTTGCCCTGGGACCTCTGACCTTGGCTGTCATTGGTCAAGGCTCTGCTCATGTCGTATAGCCTGAAATACAAGAAACTGGCCAAGAAACAGTCGACCCAACCCCATAAACAACCATGTACTGTTAAGCATGCTAATCATATGACCTTAGAACCCCAAATCCCTTCCCATAATCCCATGCTCCGACAGCAAGGATCCCACTTCTGACAGCAAAAACAGTCATGACCTTATATTGCCCTACACAAATCTAGCCCCACTATCTGCTTCAACTTTAGAACCCTTCTTTATCCCATCACACTATCACCCTTCACAACCCTAACGCCTTCCAAAAACTACCACTTACAGCCCCCATATCACCCTTCACAACCCTAACGCCTTCCAAAAACTACCACTTACAGCCCCCATATCACCCTTCACAACCCTAACGCCTTCCAAAAACTACCACTTACAGCCCCCATATCACCCTTCACAACCCTAACGCCTTCCAAAAATTACCACTTACAGCCCCCATATCACCCCTCACAACCCTAACGCCTTCCTACCAGGATCCCACTTCTGACACCAACTAGCGTCTTTTAATCTTATCACTCTCTGCAACCCTATAAAGCCTATCAGCTGTACTGATAACCTGGTTAATACATGGAGGGTAGCGAGGATCGTCTCCAGCCGAATCTGGATGTTATAATTGTATCAAACTACTAAAGCTCATTACCCTGCTCTGGTGTACTAATCACTTGGCCTCTATGGGTGAGAGTAGGACTGAGACATGTAATAAGCAGCAGGCCTGGCCTGTCTGTGATAACTGAGATGGAGGGCCAGATTTAGACTCATCTAATAAGGCTGACACGGTGCTAGCTGGGGAGAAGAGGACGATCGTAATGATGATGATTCTATCAGGTTCATTAACGGATACAACAGGATCCTGCCTGTGGATGAGAGCCCGAATGAACACTGTATGAAATATGTGCAAAACGAACACATATACAGTTGAAGTCGGAAGTTTACATACACTTAGGTTGGAGTAATTAAAACAAATTTTTCAACCACTCCACAAATTTCTTGTTAACCAACAATAGTTTTGGGAAGTCTGTTAGGACTTGAGTACCTGTGGATGTATTTCAAGGCTTACCTTCAAACTCAGTGCCTCTTTGCTTGACATCACAGGAAAATCAAAAGAAATCAGTCAAGATCTCAAAAAAAAAATTGTAGACCTCCACAAGTCTGGTTCATCCTTGGGAGCAATTTCCAAACGCCTGAAGGTACCACGTTCATCTGTACAAACAATAGTATGCAAGTATAAACACCATGGGACCATGCAGCCGTCATACCACTCAGGAAGGAGATGCGTTCTGTCTCCTAGAGATGAACGTATTAAGGTGCAAAAAGTGCAAATCAATCCCAGAACAACAGCAAATTACCTTGTGAAGATGCTGGAGGAAACAGGTACAAAAGTATATATATCCACAGTAAAACGAGTCATATATCAACATAACCTGAAAGCAAGGAAGAAGCCACTGCTCAAAAACCGCCATAAAAGGCCAGACTACGGTTTGCAACTGCACATGGGGACAAAGATCATACTTTTTGGAGAAATGTCCTCTGGTATGATGATACAAAAATAGGACTGTTTTGCCATAATGACCATCGTTATGTTTGGAGGAAAAAGGGGGAGGAGGCTTGCAAGCCAAAGAACACCATCCCAACCGTGAAGCACGGGGGTGGCAGCATCATGTTGTGGGGGTGCTTTGTTGCAGGAGGGACTGGTGCACTTCACAAAATAGATGGCATCATGAGGGAGGAAAATTATGTGGATATATTGAAGCAAAATCTCAAGACATCAGTCAGGAGGTTACAGCTTGGTCGAAAATGGGTCTTCCAAATGGACAATGACCCCAAGCCTACTTCCAAAGTTGTGGCAAAACAGTTTAAAGACAACAAAGTCAAGGTATTGTAGTGGCCATCACAAAGCCCTGACCTCAATCCCATAGAAAATGTGTGGGCAGAACTGAAAAAGCGTGTGCGAGCAAAGGAGGCCTACAAACCTGACTCAGTTACACCAGCTCTGTCAGGAGGAATGGGCCAAAATTCACCCAACTTATTGTGGGAAGCTTGTGGAAGGCTACCTGAAACATTTGACCCAAGTTAAACAATTTAAAGGCAATGCTACCAAATACTAATTGAGTCTATGTAAACCTCTGACCCACTGGGCTCTCTCTACCAGAGAGAGCACAGTACACAAGCTGGTGGTCTATGGCTACAGCACAGATCTTCATCCATCCACTGCGGACGCATTAAACTCTTCTTTCTCTTTCCATCGCTCTTCATTTCTCTCTCGCCCTCCATCTTTCACGCTCCTCTTTCTCTCTGTCCCTCTCTTGCCCTTTCCAACTCTCTCACTTTTTTATCTCGCTCTCTCCCCCTCTACCTCACTGGATCATGTGTCGTGATGGGGAGTTCACCTGATCTCTCCCAGAGATGTGTTCCCCGTCACCCCGGGAATGGCACTCTACATCACCAGAATGGACCAACCACTTCCATTATGATATGCTGAGTAGGAATTCATTAGGAGATGATGCCTTTAGAATGCATTTTGTCTCTCATGTAACAAAGGAATAACGAGTAGCACTTCCAACAACCAGGGACAGTTTAATCTTGTAACTCTGAGTCGTGTCGGAGTTGTTTTACTCAACACACACTTAAATCTTGTGTTGAGTGAAAGATCAGTATTTTACTAATTCACTAATTCGTCAAATCAAAGTTTATTGGTCGTGTACAGTTTAGCAGATGTAGGGGGGTGCAGCAAAATGCTTACGTTACTAGCACCTAACAACGCAGTAAAATGTCAAAAAGGACACAATATACAAATTAAATTATATATATATAATTTAATTTAATATACACACACACACACACACACACACACACACACACACACACACACACACACACACACACACACACACACACACACACACACACACACACACACACACACACACGTTGAAAAGTTTGGGTCACTTAGAAATGTCCTCGTTTTCCATGAAAACATACATGAAATGAGTTGCAAAGTGAATAAGAAATATAGTCAAGATGTTGACAAGGTTATAAGTAGTGATTTTTATTGAAATAATAATTGTGTCTTTCAAACTTTGCCTTCGTCAAAGAATCTTCCATTTGCAGCAATTACTGCTTGCAGACCTTTGTCATTCTAGTTGTCAATCTGTTGAGGTAATCTGAAGATATTTCACGCCATGCTTCCTGAAGCACCTACCAGTCAAAAGTTTGGACACACCTACTCATTCAAGGGTTTTTCAGTATTTTTACTATTTTCTACATTGTAGAATAATAGTGAAGACATCAAAACTATGAAATAACACATATGGAATCACGTAGTAACCAAAAAAAAAGTGTTAAACAAATCAAAATATATTTTACATTTGAGATTCTTCAAAGTAGCCACCCCTTGCCTTGATGACAGCTCTGCACACTCTTGGAATTCTCTCAACCAGCATCATGAGGTAGTCACCTGGAATGCATTTCAATTAACAGGTGTGCTTTGTTAAAAGTTCATTTGTGGAATTTATTTCCTTCTTAATGCTTTTGAGCCAATCAGCTGTGTTGTGACAAGGTAGGGGTGGTACAGTATACAGAAGATAGCCCTATTTGGTAAAAGACCAAGTCCATATTATGTCAAGAACAGCTCAAATAAGCAAAGAGAAACTAAAGTCCATCATTACTTTAAGATATGAAGGTCAGTCAATCAGGAAGGTCAGTCAAGCAAGTGCAGTCACAAAAATCAAGCGCTATGATGAAACTGGCTCTCATGAGGACTGCCACAGGAAAGGAAGACCCAGAGTTACCTCTGCTGTAGAGGATAAGTTCATTAGAGTTACCAGCCTCAGAAATTGCAGCCCAAATAAATGCTTCACAGGGTTCAAGGAACAGAAATCTCAACATCAACAGTTTAGAGGAGACTTCGTGAATCAGGCCTTCATGGTCTAATTGATGCAAAGAAACCACTACTAAGATGGCGCCGAAGAATATGGCAGACGTTTTACGTGCCCCCAGCCGATTGTGTTTTTTTGTTTGCAACTTTTTATTACATTTTTTAACTTATTTTGTACATAATGTTGCCGCTACCGTCTCATGTCTGAAAATAACTTATAGAAATCAGTACTGCAATTAGTCGGACTAGCAGAATCCTCTTTATCCTTTCATGACACTGACGAGCCCACCGCAAAGGATACGCTGCTTCCTCAGGAACAAGCCCCGTGATCTGCATGAAGAGGAGGCGGAGAAAGAGGAGCCGAAGGTCCTTCTGAGAATTCAGAATCAATCAAATAAACCCCTACTTCCCTCCATTCTGCTAGCAAACGTACCATCTTTGGACAATAAAATCAACAAGTTACGCAGAAGATTTAAAAACTACCAACGGGACATTAAAAACTGTAACATCTTATGCTTCACGGAGTCATGGCTGAACGACGACAACATCAACATACAGCTGGCTGGTTATACGATGTACCGGCAGGATAGAACAGCGGTGTCTGGTAAGACAAGGGGCGGTGGTCTATATATTTTTGTAAACAACAGCTGGTGCATGCTGTTCTATGCATGATATCTAAGGAAGTCGTGAGCTATTGCTCACCTGAGGTAGAGTTTCTCATGATATGCTGTTGATACACAACCTACCAAGAGAGTTTTCATCTGTATTCTTTGTAGCTGTTTACATACCACCACAGTCAGAGGCTGGCACTAAGGCAGCATTGAATGAGCTGTATTCCTTCATAAGAAAACAAGAAAACGCTCACCCAGAGGCAGCGCTGATAGTAGCCGGGGACTTTAATGCAGGGAAACTTAAATCCGTTTTACCAAATTTCTATCAGTATGTTAAATGTGCAACCAGAGGAAAAATAACTCTGGATCACCTATACTCCACACACAGAGACGCATACAAAGATCTCCCTCGCCCTCCATTTGGCAAATCTGACCATAATTCTATCCTCCTGATTCCGGCTTACAAGTAAATATTAAAGCAGGAAGCACCAGTGAGAAGATCAATAAAAAAAGTGGTCAGATGAAGCAGATGCTAAAAAACAGGACTGTTTTGCTAGCACAGACTGGAATATATTCCGGGATTCCGCCGATGGCATTGAGGAGTACACCACATCAGTCATCGGCTTCATCATTAAGTGCATAGATGTCGTTGTCTCCACAGTGATCATATGTATATACCCCAACCAGAAGCCATGGATTACAGGCAGCATCCGCACTGAGCTAAAGCTGCCGCTTTCAAGGAGCGGGAACCCGGAAGCATATAAGAAATCCCGCTATGCCCTCCGACGAATCATCAAACAGGCAAAGCGTCAATACAGGACTAAGATCGAATCGTACTACACCGGATCTGACGCTTGTCGGATGTGGCAGAGCTTGCAAACCATTACAGACTACAAAGGGAAGCACAGCCGAGAGCTGCCAGGTGACACGAGCCTACCAGACAAGCTAAACTCATTCTATGCTCGCTTCGAGGCAAATAACACTGAAACATGCATGAGAGCACCATCTGTTCTGTAAGACTGTGTGATCACGCTCTCCGTAGCTGATGTGAGTAAGCCCTTTAAAACAGGTCAACACTCAAGGCCGCAGGGCTAGACGGATTACCAGGACGTGTACTGCGGGCATGCGTAGACCAACTGGCAAGTGTCTTCACTGACATTTTCAACCTCTCCCTGTCCGAGTCTGCAATACCAACGTGTTTTAAGCAGACCACCATAGTCCCTGTGTCCAAGAACACTAAGGTAACCTGCCTAAATGACTACCGACCCGTAGCACTCACGTCTGTAGCCATGAAGTACCTTGAAAGGCTGGTCATGGCTCACATCAACACCATCAACCCAGAAACCATAGACCAGCTCCAATTTGCATATCGCCCCAACAGATCCACAGAAGATACAATCTCCATTGCACTCCACACTGCCCTTTCTCACCTGGACAAAACAAACACCTACGCGAGAATGCTATTCATTGACTACAGCTCAGCGTTCAACACCATAGTGCCCTCAAAGCTCATCAATAGGCTAAGGACCCTTGGACTAAACACCTCACTCTGCAACTGGATCCTGGACTTCCTGACGGGTCACCCCCAGGTGGTAAGGGTAGGTAACAACACATCCGCCACGCTGATCATCAAAACCCTCAGGGGTGCGTGCTCAGTCCCCTCCTCTACTCCCTGCTTACTCATGACTGCATGGCCAGGTACGACTCCAACACCATCATTAAATTGTCTGATGACACAACAGTGGTAGGCCTGATCACCGACAATTATGAAACAGCCTATAGGGAGGTCAGAGACCTGGCCGTGTGGTGCCAGGACAACAACCTGTCCCTCAACATGATCAAGACAAAGGAGATGATTGTGGACTACAGGAAAAATAGGACCGAGCATGCCCCCATTCTCATCGACAGGGCCGCAGTGGAGCAGGTTGAGAGCTTCAAGTTCCTTGGTGTTCACATCACCAACAAACTAACATGATCCAAGCACACTAAGACAGTCATGAAGAGGGCACAACAAAACCCATTTCCCCTCAGGAGACTGAAAAGATTTGGCATGGGTCCTCAGATCCTCCAGCTGCACCATCACTGCCTGGTATAGCAACTGCTCCGCCTCCGACCGCAAGGCATTACAGAGGGTAGTGCGTACGGCCCAGTACATCACTGGGGCCAAGCTTTCTGCCATCTAGGACCTCTAAACCAGGCGGTGTCAGAGGAAAGCCCTAACATTTTTGTCAAAGACTCCAGCCACCGTAGTCAGACTTTTCTCTCTGCTACCACACGGCAAGCGGTACCGGAGCCCCAAGTCTAGGTCCAAGAGGCTTCTAAAACAGCTTCTACCCCCAAGCCATAAGACTCCTGAACATCTAGTCAAATGGCTACCCAGACTATTTGCTGTGTGCCCCCCCCTCTCTTTACGCCACTGCTACTCTCGGTTGTCATCTATGCATCATCCCTTTAATAACTCTATCTACATACTACCTCATATAACCGGTGCCCCCGCACATTGACTATGTATCGGTACCCCCTGTATATAGTCTCGCTATTGTTATTTCACTGCTGCTCTTTAATTCATTGTTCCTTTTATCTCTTTTTCTTATCTGTATTTTTTGAAACTGCATTGTTGGTTAGGGGCTCGTAAGTAAGCATTTCACTGTAAGGTCTACAACTGTTGTATTCGGCGCATGTGACTAATAAAATGTTATTTGATTTAAAGGACACCAATAATAACAAGAGACTTTCTTGGGCCAAAAAACACGAGCAATGGACATTAGACCAGAGGTAATCTGTCCTTAGGTCTGATGAGTCCAAATTTGAGATTTTTGGTTCCAACCGACGTTTCTTTGTGAGACGCAGAGTAGGTGAACAGATGATCTCTGCATGTGTGGTTCCAACTGTGAAGCATTGAGGAGGTGGTGTGATGGTGCTTTGCTGGTGACACCGTGATTTATTTAGAATTCAAGGTACACTTAACCAGCATGGCTACCACAGCATTCTGCAGCAATACGTTATCCCATCTGGTTTGCACTTAGTGGGACTATCATTTGTTTTTCAACAGGACAATGACCCAACACACCTCCAGGCTGTGTAAGGGTTATTTGACCAAGACGGAGAGTGATGGAGTGCTGCATCAGATGATCTGGCCTCCACAATCACCCTACCTCAATCAAATTGAGATGTTTTGGGATGAGTTGGACCGCAGAGTGAAGGAAAAGCAGCCAACAACTGTTCAGCATATGTGGGAACTCCTTCAAGACTGTTGGAAAAGCATTCCAGGTGAAGCTGGTTGAGAGAACGCCAAGAGTGTGCAAAGCTGTCATCAAGGCAAAGGGTGGCTACTTTGAAGAATCTCAAATATAAAATATATTTTGTTTAACACTTTTTTGGTTACTACATGATTCCATATGTGTTATTTCATAGTTTTGATGTCTTCACTATTATTCTACAATGTAGAAAATAGTACAAATAAAGAAAAACCCTTCAAATGAGTAGCTGTGTCCAAACTTTTGACTGGTTCTGTATATATATATATATTTAAATCAAGAAATGTCAGAACGAATCCAATAAAAAATAAAGAAAAGCTATGTTTTCATTGTGTTCAGACAAGGCCTATTAAGCTCCAAAACTAAACACTGGCCCTTGTGCTAATTGTGAGATGTATACAGTCCCCCCTCGGCTCTTTAATGAATCCCCATGTCTCTAAATCCTGCTCAGAGACAGGAAGTGTCCTGGTGTGCTGGGGGGGATGCAGACGACAGTGTCAGGGGGATACACGCTCCTTTAACCAGTTACTGTGAACTCCCAGAAGCCCCGGCTAATAATTACCATCAGTCTCTGGGGAAGCCCAGTCAAAGGGCGTCCATTTTGTGTCCGCACTGCACCGGCACGGCACCAGGCCCAGGCCCTAATCCTGCCCTTAACCCTGCCTGCTAATGTGTTTTCAATTTGGGATGAGCCCGCTCTACAGCCACGGCCCTAATCAACAACAGTTTGGACTGTAACCCAATCTGGCCCTGCTGGGGCAGCCAGGGCACGCTGTGTGGGGTGCAAGGAGTATATACAAGTGTGTTTCAGAGGGTGTACAGGTTGTGTGTGTCTGAGGTCAAATGACTGTGTGCAAACTTGCATGTGTGTGTGTCCTCTACCTCCCACTAATCTGCAGAGATAAACATCCAGCACACACACATAGCCTCCATGGTCTAGCTCTGGTCTGGTCTCAGAAGGCCTGACCTGACCTTATGCTGCTGATAGGCTTGTAGCACACTTTAGGAACTCAAAGACAAATCACACACATGGAATGGATCTATCCGACTCAGCCTCACCACGCCACTCACTCAGCTTACTCAGTTTGCTTTGGACGTTTGCATTTCCTGCCGGTGAAACAATATGCACAATACACAGAGCTTAAGCCCTCTGTCAGAGCATGATCAAGGTAAGCGTGACACATATTCAATCCCCCTCTACTGCTTTAATGAAGGCTGAATCAATAGCAGGGCATACAGGGAGGTGTGAATGTTTGTTGTCTGGAGGCCCCGAGGCCTTTCCATCTTAGAGAAGGCCAACCCAAATTTAGAGTGCAGCCCTCCTAGATTCTCCCTGGGAGAAACCAGGCCTGGCTTTTGTCCAAGTCAGCACCTTTGGAAGTGCACAGTCGCGTTACCACTACTAAATCAACATGTCAGCACTCAGCCATCTGAACTTCTCTTTCCAGCCCATATTGCTTCCAGCTACACACCTAATGAGCTGGTGCTGCGAACAAGCCCCTTTCTACGACAAAAAAAAGAGGAGATAGAGAGAAAATAAAAAGTTGACTTTCTCTTTGACTGTTTCCTTGACAGATGTAGACTAGAGTGGTATCATCCATCCACTGCTTGACAGTAAGCTTTGGAACGTGGTCTAGTCTGGAGTTAGCGGTTAGTATGGCGGCTCTGTGCAGAATCTGGGGCAAGCTCGGGTTGGGGTGCCTGGGTATTTAGAGCGGACGATGCAGGAATAAATGTCCACAGAAAGTGGTCTGCTTACTCAGCACTTTGTTTACATTCCTGTAAGGTACTTGTAGCCCCAGGGAGAGGAGGCCAAGAAGGCTACACGTCGCTGGGTCTCTCCAGCGGCAGCACCTGGGCATGCGGTCGGCACACGCACGCACACACACACACACACACACACACAACACAAAAAGTACTCCGATATCAGTGGCTTAGCTAAATCAACTATTTACCTTGAATGATAACGTGATCCATATTATCTACAGTAACAAAAGTTGAAATATTACAAAGACGACATATTCCTAGAGTACATAACTTAATTTCACTGAAGAAGAAAAGTAATAACGCAACATGTAAAGTGTTGGTCCGAAGTTTCATGAGCTGAGATAAAAGATCCCAGAAAATGTCCATACACACAAAAAGCTGATTTCTCTAAAATGTTGTGCACACATTTGTTTACATTCCTGTTAGTGAGCATTTCTACTTTTCCAAGATAATCCATCCACCTGACAGGTGTGGCATATCAATAAACAGATTAAACAGCATGATCATTACAATAAAAAGGCCTAAAACGTGCAGTTTTGTTACACAACACAATGCCACAGATGTCTCAAGTTTTGAGTCCTGACTGCAGGAATGTACACCAGAGCTGTTGCCAGAAAAGTGGTTGTTCATTTCTCTACCATAAGCCGCCTCCAACGTCGTTTTAGAAAATGTAGCAGTACCGCCAACCGGCCTCACAACCGCAGACTACATGTACGGAGTCATATGGGCGAGCGGCTTGCTGATGTCAACATTGTGAACAGAGTGCCCCATGGTGGTGGTGGGGTTATGGTATGGCAGGCATAAACTAGATAACAAACACAATTGCATTTTATCAATGGCAATTTGAATGCACAGAGATACTGTGACAACACCCTGAGGCCCATTTTTTTAAGGTATCTGTGACTAACAGATGCATATCTGTATTCCCAGTCATGTGAAATCCATAGATTAGGACCTAATGAATGTATTCTAATTGACTGATTTCCTTATACATATGAACTGTAACTTGGTTAAATCTTTCATGTTGCGTTTATAGTTTTGTTCAGTATAAACACGTATATGTTCATGTCCACTTTGTAACAGGATGGTGGTCACTCCATGTGGTTTAACCGTGAGCCAGTTGGATTTGAGGTCACCAGTAGAGCAGGGAACTGCCAGGGACATTACCATATGATATTATCACCATACTTCGGTACCAATACGATACCAATACGATATACATTGAATTTCTCACGATTTTATATGTATTAAGATATGATACTGTGATTTTTACTACGATTTGATGTTCTAAACATGTTGCTCACCATATGTCTTCAGCAGAGGGACAAGACAAAACGCGCTTTGAACGGTCATTTAAACAAGTCTCAAAAACAAATGTGCCCCCTATTTAAAAAGCAGATGGAGAACAAGCTATGAAGGAAAAATACTGGCGTTTTGGTGCAGGTACAGCAAACTAGCACAAAAATAATATTGCGATACTGTCAAAACACTACATCATCAAATATAAGATCTCGATAAGATCGACTTTACCCCATCACTTGTCATCAGTAGTGGTCATCAGTAGGCCTCCCAAAATGCAACACTATCCCAGAAGAGAGAGCAGGCCTGGGACTAGTCCAAGCACAACTTTCCATTAGCGATGGGCTACATGGGATACCGCCAGTGTTTTCTCTGATGATCTGGGGTGCAAATCAAATTTCATTGTAGTTTTAAACAATTTGCTAAGAAAACAAAACAAAGATCCCTGCTCAAGCCACTCCTGGGGTTTCTGTCTGTGCATCAGTGAGTGTGTGTGTGCGTGCGTCTGTCAGTGTGTATGTGTGTGGGGATTTGCCCTTTTTATTACTCCCAGGCCTGTGTCCCTTCAAAGCGCCACAGAGAGAGAGAGAGAGAGAGAGAGAGAGAGAGAGAGAGAGAGAGAAGAGAGAGAGGAAAGGAGAGAAAGACTACTCGACCTGGACCCAGCGAAACTAATTAGGCGAGGGATCAGGCTGGAAGTTAAACACACCACTATATGTAATGAAAGAATGGGAGAGAGAAAGAGGGGGGGACATCCAGGGGTCAGGCAGACGCCAAAACAGTGGTCCTCGGGCAATCTGGTATTGATTTTCACTGGTTTGGGGATGAAGGGGGACAGGTGGAGGGCAGTGGAGAGTCTAGCGAGTTGTCAACCTGACAGTTTAACCCCTTTTGGAAAGAAGGAAAAACAAACAGGGGGATCTCCGGGGATGAGAGCGTTGATCTGTCGTAGCGATGATACCGCAAAGCAACCCCCCCCCCCACACACACACACATAACGCTCACAAAGGAGGGGGGCTAGTAGAGAACAGCAGCACATTCCCTGACAGGAAGAATAGAAAGCTCTCTGGCTAAGACCTGGCAACCCAAGCCTGCTGACAGTGGTGCATGTGTGGAAAGTCCCCCATTTCTATGTCAAAAAGAATAACATACCAATGCAGACCAACAAGCAGTGCAATGGGCCAAAGTTGTCATCTTGAGGAAGTATCTACAGATATAGAGCTAAATACAGGCCTTGCATTGGAGCAGTGTTTAGACATTGACATATGTTGACGATAACTTACTAGCTGCAGCAAATGACAATTGTCAGTCCTGAGACAAAGATATTGCATCCTACATACTGCTCGGTGGTCACTGTATGCTATCACACACAGACCCACACCCATCTCCCTCCTCCGTCTGTCTCTCACCCTGTGAAGGCCACTGCCCTCGAATGGCTTCTCTCTCATGTCCCTAAACACTGGAGCCCCTTTGACTTTTCCCTTCAAATTGCCTCATCGGTCTGTCAGGATGCCAAAGGGGACTCCATTAGGCCAAACTACCCCCCCCCCCCCCCCTCCACCGGCCACAAAGCGTGGTAGAGGCTGTCCACATCAAATTAGAGTGGCCCCTATTGTCCCCATTACCGCTTGGAACGGCGCCATCATGACGGATGCTACGGGGTCCCTCACTTGTCACTAGTTGTCAGACGGACGGGTAGTTTGAATACACAAGGCTGACAGGTAATCTTAATGTCTTCAATTAGCCCAATTAAGCCTGTCATAAACAATTCAATAAGTGCTCAACCAACACAGATAAACGCAGAGCAGCACGTGCAAGTGTGTGTGTGCCACACACACACACACACACACACACACACACACACACACACACACACACACACACACACACACACACACACACACACACACACACACACACACACACACACACACACACACACACACACACACACACAGAGATCTGGGTGGTATTAATGACAAGCTTAATGCGTATATCAGCGAGAGAGAGAGGACTAACGGTTAGCTTGTCTTTTGTCTCCCTGCCAGTGTGTCTGTGTGCCCTATCCTTTTCCTGGTTCAGCTGTGCACTGCTGGCTCTGCTGGCTCCTACCTGGTCACTTCAAATTGTACCATCTCCTTTCATTAGCACATAGCCGGGTGAGAATCTGAAGGGTCGTGACAACATTCATTTAAGAGGAGTGGGAGCAGATTGCCTGAAGCAGGTGCTATGAGGGAGATAAAACAAAAGCGGTGTGTGTGTGTGTGTGTGTGTGTGTGTGTGTGTGTGTGTGTGTGTGTGTGTGTATGCACAAGGGAGGCTTTTCTCATGGTCTTCACATACTGGGATTTCCTTAGCTGAGCTAAATGAGTAATGACAAAAAGGTGTTTTGTGAAAATAGTGGGGAAGAGAGAGAAACCTGCCCAGTGCACACTTGGAGCATTTACGAGGCTCTGGCGAAATCTAAATATTGTTTCTAGCATGACTAACCAGGCCAACACCTTTAGCCGTGGAGGACGTGCGATAGCTGACCCTGTTCATTTGGCCTGTCCTTCCTCCAGTACAGTATCTTATCACGACAACGTCAACACCATGTTATTCCCTTCCAACTGTTTATCATTTATTTGCACTCCGTATCAAGTCTTTCCTATCTGTCACGTGATGTGTGGGGCACATTTAGTGAAGTGAGCAACAACGTTAGGTTTAGGACAATCAGCAGAGCCCACACAGTCCCAAGGTAAGGCCAACCTCACAATCTGAACAAGAAATCTGCAAAGACTGTGGTGAAGAAATGCACCAAATCCAACAAGAATTGGAAAATTCCTATATATTCCTTATACTCGTTAAAGGATGACTTTAATCGCCGTATAATTAAACGGGGCTAAAAATACAGTATTAGTACTGGAGAATAAGAACTAAGCTCAACCCAAAAAATACAGTATTAGTACTGGAGAATAAGAACTAAGCTCAACCCAAAAAATACAGTATTAGTACTGGAGAATAAGAACTAAGCTCAACCCAAAAAATACAGTATTAGTACTGGAGAATAAGAACTAAGCTCAACCCAAAAAATACAGTATTAGTACTGGAGAATAAGAACTAAGCTCAACCCAAAAAATACAGTATTAGTACTGGAGAATAAGAACTAAGCTCAGCCCAAAAAATACAGTATTAGTACTAGAGAATAAGAACTAAGCTCAACCCAAAAAATACAGTATTAGTACTGGAGAATAAGAACTAAGCTCAACCCAAAAAATACAGTATTAGTACTGGAGAATAAGAACTAAGCTCAACCCAAAAAATACAGTATTAGTACTGGAGAATAAGAACTAAGCTCAACCCAAAAAATACAGTATTAGTACTGGAGAATAAGAACTAAGCTCAACTCAAAAAATACAGTATTAGTACTGGAGAATAAGAACTAAGCTCAACCCAAAAAATACAGTATTAGTACTGGAGAATAAGAACTAAGCTCAACCCAAAACGGGAAAATGAAAGCACCAAAGCAGGTGAATGTATGATGAATAAACGTCTTTCCTTTCTTTAAGATCAGTGATGGACGTCCGTCTCAACCTTACTGACCCCTCACCTCCAGTGACGGCTGAAACGGCAGCACAAACAGAGAGGAGAGAGAGAGGAGAGAGAGAGAGAGAGAGAGAGAGGGAGAGAAGAGGACCCGTCACCAGGAAGTTGTAATAGGAAATTGCTCTTGGCAACTATTTGTTCAAGAGCACCAGAATTATTTTTTTATGGCAACACAGTGAGCCCCCATTGGAAAACAGGGCAGGTCCCCCTAATGAGTAATCTATTTCAAAGCAGTCGTGTCTGGGCATGACAGTTTACTGAGAGGCTTGAAGAACTGGTAATTACCAGTGTTACGGGGCAATTAATGCATATTACACTGCGCCACTCATGGCGGCGACTGTCAGCTCCCCAATAAAAATGAGCACTCTTCAGCTAAAGGGTGACATTAATTGGGCCTTTAATGACTATGCACAGGAACCAAGCCAAAGAGGAACAAAACAGGGGACTCGCTCTGACTTCAGGAGCGGGGTGGAAATTGGACAAAAAAAATGAGATTAATTGCTGTTTAGAGAAAAAAAAATAGGAGGGGAAGAGGGGGAGAAAAGGTTGGAATTATAGGGTGCAGAGTGCAACGGCTGGTCGTGGAGATGACAATTCAATTCATTATTTTATATCTTCTGTACATTAAGGAGGAGGAGGAGGACGCTGTAGGCTCATTTAGTGCTTTGTGCGTCTTGGGTTTGGTCTGTGGTGAAGGGCAAGAACAGGCAATAAAGACATGAATATGGGTATCTCTGCTTTTAGAATCCTGCAGACACTATTGCAAAGATGGTGCACGCTCCCAGAACCTGTACGGAAATGATCCAGAAAAAACATGGAATAACAGGAAAAGGAGACCACGGGGTTGGAATCTTTCTTAGAGCTTGTCTGAATAAATAGATCAGGTGTGACCAGAGATATCAATGGCATTCTGAGTGAACCAAGGTGATGAGCGTATATCCCAAAAGCATCAGTTATCTTCTCCTCAATATAGGCCTAATGTATAGCCTTAAAGTGTGTCTTTCCACTTAAAGCCATAAAAACATGAACCAACCCTTTCATCAAAAGTAAATCTACCAAATTCTGGGCCCCCTCTCGAGAAACGTTTGTTTAGAAAAAGATCAAACACACACACACCACATTAACTAAATTAACGTGGTTGAAGCTTTGCATGTATTGCACACCACCTGAATATGCAAGCCTCCAAATCACCAAAATATCAGCATGCAAAACATGCAGTCATTTGCATGCATTTTAGATGTTGTATTTCCTTGCCATTTTAATATGCGGCTAGAAATAGTGTGGCTCTGCCTCTCGCGCTGTCAGGCTGCACACTCACACTGTCATTGGGCCTGATAGAACTTCCCTGCATCAAAGGGGCTCGGAGCTGGAGAGGAGAATGAGCAAATATTTGAATTGCAAAAACACATCATCTTCCAAAAAGGAGAAAATTCAAGACAACTTCCCAGAGTTAAAGACCTACATTTCCCCCCAGCCAACAAGCGAACCCTCAGCAAACTGGAGAAAAAAAAAGAGCAGGGAACAAGATATCCAGAAGATATTCAGCATAAGAACCCTCCTCGATAATTTAGCATATCCACATTTGTGTAATGGGATGTGACACATTTTAGAGGGGCTTGAGGAGAGAATATAATGTGAGTAGAGAACCATAAAACATTTTTAAGCTGCCCTTGTATTGAACGGAAATCCACCGTATAAATCCAGGGGTTCTCAAACTACTGGACACGGTTTTGATTAGACTGAATAATTACTTAAGGCATCTTCTGAAGGGAGAGAGTGAGCAGAGCAGCACCATAACACGTTGGCTACAAAGACATTTTCCACAAAACCAACAAAGCCATTACCTTCTGCCTGGAGTACCATTCTCTAAAGCACTCAATACAGCTATTTCAAAACCTTTTAAAATCACTAAAAGTACCAAAAACAATACAATCACACTCCAGGACAGTCTTTGACAGCTTTACGACTTCTGCAGCAGTTGTGGAAAATAAAAGTGCAATAAATAACTTTCATGACAAATCAATATTACGAATCATAGCATATTTGAAAGTATGATTTCCTAAATCGACGCCAGAGTAAATACAACATTTAAGCCAAAAGTTACAAGTCTGGCCATGAACGACACTAACAGCAATAAACACCCATCTTGAGACGAATGGGGGAAAATACCCCTGCTAAGAGAAAATACTGTTCTACAGAGTTTAGGAATAACATTATTTATCATTGGGTACAAAATTATCGTTTGCATTTAAATAGTGGAAAATCTGAACATCTCAAATATGTGAAAAAGCAAATATCTATATGGGATAGCCTCCAGCTTTGGAGCCTTGGGGAATAAAGTGTGGGAAAAGCATCAGAATTTACAATTATGTCACATATCTGATAAATAAATGCATTAGATGTAGCTTGTTGTGAGGTATGAAGGATTAAGGTAATATTGGTCCACATCTGACAGGCCATTGTAGGGTGGGATAAATAGGCTATGGATCAGCCCAGTCTTTTAAATCCAACTAAACAAACAGGGCCTTCTCATGTTCAAATCACTCTTAATCACCCATTTAAAATACACAAGTCAACCAATAACCACATGTTCCTTTAAGTGATCACTACTTGTATGTCTTAAAACAGGCTGTTTGCGTAAACTCCACATTGCGCCACCCTCCCAACCCAACCCTCCGCCCTCGTGTCAAGCAGACTGTCTACATGTAGACAACCTGGAGACAGGCCTGAACAGAAATCAAACCTGGATGATGGATAGCTTTAGTGCACAGCGACCTCTGTCACAGGGGGCTTGCCCTAAATCAATGGGAGTGATAAGGCCCTGCTCCTACAATGGTCACCAGGGTATGTTCAGCATCAGGCCTTATCTGTGGAAGTCTGACTAATAACTCAAGACAAGCCACGACAAAACCACTAAACCCACGTTGTCAAACACAATTTACAATGTATATTCCCCCTCCTCTTGTGCTGTTAAAACAGTAATTATGAGAGCCAAAGCGATACGGGCCGTTGTGTAGTTAAAGACTGAGCCGAGCCCGCTGGAGGGCATAGCAGGGAGCGCTCCCTCCGTGTTTAGCTATGGTGTGGAGAGAGACCAGGGGTGATGTGGTGGCGAGCCAGCCAGGAGACTGACACGGACTTAGGACCGAGCCCTGAGGGACATTGTTGGTCCCCCTCCAGTCCTGTCAGAGCAGTGTGGGAAGGGTGATACATGCAGGGAAGAGTTGGAGGTGGAAGTTGAGAAGAGGGCCGACAGGAAATAGCAGCATACACTTGGAGAAGATTACAGCGTTGAGCATGTTAAGACCTTTCAGTAGTTTTCCATTTGCTTGGCGTGTGTGTGTGTATATAAGAAATAGTGTGTGTGTGTGTGAGGAGGAGGGGCGAGAGTATAACTTTCCACGCAGTGGCATCAAAATGGGGAGGGAGACCAAACATGACATCAAACGATGCAATTAGCTGACCCCTTTCTGCCGGAGTCAACGGTTTAAAAAGCCCCGCTTCAAAAACGTTGATTAAAATATGTTTGCTTTCTCATTCAAAATGACATTTGACAAGGTTAGTCATATTTCAACTAACTACAAAAACATTCTTGTGGCCATGACAATTTTTCCCCCATCACTTTGCAAGGCTGCAGGTAACCCCGGGGCGAGTTTCCCATGAACTCTGCGCTACAATAGAAAAACGGGCGAGAAAATAAGAGCTGCTTAAAAGTTTTACACCAGCGTGTTTAGTTTCACCCAGGCAGCTGAGGCAAAATGTTTTGCGATCATTATTCAGAGAATTTTTCCCCTATTCTAATTCAAACCACAACGATTACTCAAAACGGAGCTGGTAGTCTTTTCTCTGACCGCGACACCCTGCTTAGTGGGGACTCAGGAGGCTGTGGACTGTCAGCAACTCAGAGGATAGAGTTCCCCAAGCTGCTAAACCCCCTCAACGCCAAATTAGGAGAGGTGTAGTGGACTGCTCTTTCCTATGCCAATGCAATCAAGAAACCTATTTTTCAAATGTGATTCAAATTAACAGTACAAGACAGTAAGAATTGAATAATACTCTCTGTGAAGTCAATGTTGTCATGGTTGACCTAAGGTTTGTTCTTCATAACGAGATTATGACATTTTTTGTCGACCCACACAGAAGGAAGAAAGTATTGAGCCGGTGAACTAAAAGCTAAACTATAAGTTTCTGAAACATGACAAAACTACAGTATGATAAAGCTCACATTGACTGAGTGAGTGGGAGTTGCTGCTGGGATCAGAAATGGACGGGCCCAACTCTGTCTGAAGTCGATTGTTTTCACATTCATTCCAGTCTGAGGAGAAGAGAACGTGAACGGCCGGGCTGGACAGCGAGCCAGCCTTGGCTTAGCCGCAGCTGTGCTCAAATTGAAGTGGCACTTTTGATCAGAGTCCTTTCACCAGACAACTCTATTCTGCCCCCTCATTTCTAACCTCCCTGACACACAGACGGCCATAATAAAAACAAGACTGGTCACCTTCAAACATACAGCCGTCATTGAAGAGACAGACCCTGGGTTTAACATGGACCAAGATTCGCAAGCCTACACGCCAGCTGATAGAGATATCCCTCAAAATGAGAAATGGATTTCTTTGACGTCTCCGCGGCCGCCATTCAAAGGGAGTGGCTCAAAGCCCCAAACTCGGACAGAGTTTGTGTTTCACTTGTTTAAAAAATATATATATGTCTGCCTGTTCTCGGGCATCAGTCCAAAGGACTGGGATATCTGCCTTGTCCGTTTCATCCTCCCGCATCTGATGAAACATTACAGTGGATCATACCATTCCGTTAACCCTTTCAAGCCCCGGCCACAAAGGTCTGCACTCTGGGCCTCATTTACGGCCCACAAAAAAATAAAGAACATTACCAGGACATATCTGTAGTCAAGGACTTCTGGTTGGAGGGACCCATTTATCATAGGAGATTTAGATTAGTGCCCGACTGCCTTTCACCTAATCGTTTATATAATGTGCGAGGCTTTCGAAGAGGCTAATCTGTTGACCTGATAGATATTGTACATTAGCCCTCCAGAATTGATGAGTGAAATCAGAATGTCAAAGCTTGGACGCTAGCTCCTCATGTGTCTTTGATTAACACGCCACTCCCACCGATGGCTACGAGGGCAGGGATGTTAAAACTATCAGGCAATCAGGCCGGCGAGAGACGTGAGACTCAAACCAGAGGCGGGAGAGGAGAGTGCTGGGGGGAAACTTGGCTTTGCTGAATCTCTTCAGCAAATGCCAAGCCAGCGTAGAAATAAAGACAAGTACTAACGTGTATTACATGGGTATATCTATTTATCTGACAGCCCTGTTAATGTCATTATTGAGAAATAATACAGTGATATAACACAACCGCTTTTTATCCGTTTCTGAATACATTGCGTTATGGTACATCCATCAAACAATGGCAGGGTTACCGTTAGATGTAGAACTGGTCTTACCTAATACATTACATCTACATTTTGGATTTCATTTTCTACACTTTAGATGTATTACTCAAGTGCAGATAAGCTAAAAGAGAAGAAAAACTGCTCATCTTAACTGTATATTGATTCATTTTTTGAAAAGCTTTACATTTGAACACCATTCTGATTAAAGGACACTAAACAATGGAGACAATATAACATGAACTTAAAAAAAAATGATTGCAAATATCTGAAATGCATTTATTCTCCTGACATTGTTGATTAGGTTGGAAATAAGGAGCGACTGGTGTTTGGTGACATTTATTTTCTCAGAGTTTCGTTTATAACCCTCCTATTAGTCAGAGTGGCTTCGTAGCGAAGGCTGCTCGCTAATTGTAATTTATTCAAGAAGACCTCTCGGCAACCATGGGTTCCGTAAAAAAAAAAACACACGAGAAAAAACAACAACTTTTGGTTGACCCCGAGTCGCCCTTTGAGTCTCAAAAGACTCTTTTCGGGTACAAATCAGCCAAGGACCTTCATGTGTGTGACTCTCTGAGGTCAGTACACACAGAGGTCAAACTGTAACAGAAAAGAGATCTAGGAAAACATCACAGGCTGAATTATTACACACTGTAATGTGTGGGCGGACACGGCAGAGTGGTACGTACCACATTGTTCCACTTTGTACTAAATTTGTTCCAGATTAGGAAAAGAAATCTTCTACAGCGTAATTTATCTGGTCCTTGATTATAACGTCAAGATGTGTAACTGGGTAAATGTACGGCACGGGTGCCCAGAAAACCCAGAGGGGGGTGAAGGGAAATACACAGCAGAAAAAGTACAGGGTTGAGCAAGGTACAGTGGGTCTAGAAACAGGAAGCAGTTATGTGGCTTATCTATAAAGAACTAATCACCAGCTCACAGCACCACACCACACTATGAGTGATGGGTCTAGGAAGACCATGAGTGACAACTGTGTTAGAGAGTTGCTATTTTAAAACAAACAAAAAAGGAAAAACATCTATGTTCTCTAGATTATCACATTTATTCAACACATGGATTTTTGGGGGGACACAAACTAATGTCAATATTTGCATTTAGTGGTCTGTCCTTATCAGATTAATATATAAATATAAAGACCAAAAATGAATATACCAACAAATTATGTGAAAATGAAGATTAACTTAACCATTACCCCTTTATTACCATACTTTATACTGTAAAATCAGACTTACATGCAAGTGGCTATTAGTATCAAAAATACCAGGGGGAAAAGTAATCCTCCACAAAAAGCTGCTAAACACTTGAAATGTCTTGAAGCTAGCACAACCAGAACTAAAATATGCATTCCTCTTCTCTCCATTTCAACCGGAGAGAGAGAGAAAGAGAAGGGGGGGAGACACCTCTCCCTGTACACCTAATGCAATTCCTCAAATGTCACGGGAATGTTGCTAGATAGAAAAACAAAAGCCCAGATTGTTTCCGTTCAATTGGGCATATTTTAGCTGTAAAGCCATGGCGGAGAACGTGGAGCAGGCAGGGTATGGATCCCCTTCTTTCCGCCTCCATTTCCTCTTGACAGCCATGAGGCTCATGGTCCAGTGCTCTCCTTAGCCCTCTGTGTACAATAGAGGGATATAGCTGATGACTTATGGGCCTTTTCTGCCCTCCTCTGCACCCGTAGCCCCACAATTAAGCCGTTTCAAAGTTTCTGACTTTGGGCTGCTATTAAAGCCCACTGTGGAGCCACATAAAATAAAACACTTACAGGGGTTTTATCTGAGGGCCCTTAGAAATACATTACATTATAACAACCCTCTCCTAACAGTATGTGTGTGTATATAAAAATGTATTCAAGCCACCCTTGCCGTTCCCTACAATGGCTTGAGTCAGCATGCTAGAATAGCACAGCCTTCATATGACAACACCCAGTCCACACAGCCATAATTATCCTACTATCTTCAGCCATCTCTTTGTAGCTTTCTATACATGCAGACATTTCCGACAGCAACGTGTGCAATGTGTGTGTGCACTGGCCTGTGTGTGGTGTGATATACAGTGGATTGAGTGGTCGTTCTGCTCGGCGTGCACACACCATTTTTCACAAGGCAATCTTTGTGTCAGGGAAATAACAGTGCACGTCTCCCGTCACGTCGGTTCTAACACGACCGGGCCCCAATGTCTTTGGGGGGGTCAGGGGCCCGCGTTTGCTCAAAACCATTCCAGACATCAGAATTCTCCTGTATAATTGGGTTTTTACAAAAAGCCATTCTAATCCAGGCCCACTCCTCTCTGTGCGGCGCCCCCTAGACAGGATCTCACAGGGATGACAAATGCTGCTGACTTCTGCCTGGAATGAAACCCGGAAGGTCAACCATAGAAGAAGAAAAATATTTTTGTTGTTGTTGTTAAATAACACGCATGGCTCTACAAGTCTTGATGACATAAATCTTGAAGGCTGACAAAAAAATGTTAGTTCATTTTCAGAGAGAGAGAAGTTCCGCAACCAAACAGAAATCTGTTGGTGAGGCATGAGGCTCGTTGCTCATGTTGCCTCTTCCATTTACTGAAGGCTTTCTTTTCCGTCTTAAACTAACTGTCACACGGCAAGGCTGGGGACATCCCCCTAACGCTGGGGTGACTCTTTGTGTCCCGCTTCTCGTTTCTACACACCGCCCGCCGTGTCAAAGCCACTCGCAGCCGCCCTCAACGTTAAACGACAAATTTGGATAATGCGCAGGCAGGCAGAGACAAACCCAGTCAAATAAATAGGTGACATGGAGGCTTAACGCCGAGCGGTTAAATCCCGAGGCTGCTGGAGACCTGAAGTGTTGAGGATTACACATCAGACGCCTTAAACAATGCACCCAAATGTGCGTCCTTAAAAGCATGAAATCCTTAAAGCATCAAGCCTACTTGTCATTTGCCATTAGTATTTCGGAGTTGCTCGTGTTATACAGGAGTCGATGTAGCTTTCCAGCTCGGTGTGATGTGTTACAGCTGTGGCCCGAAAGACTCTCTCTGGAAGCCCCGGGGGACCTCCATTGTGGACTTGTTTTTCTAGCTGTGGTATATTCTCCAAGAGGATGTTGTAACAAAGGAAACAATCAAATGGAGCACGTTCCAACTCCACATGGGGTATCCACAACATTATGAATGGGAGGATAAGACGATGTCGGGAGGTCTACGGACATTTCTACCCAGAAAAGCTGATGTCAACACTTTCACAGTGAATGGGTCGAATTAACTCATCCACACCTGGACTTTGTATAAAAACATTGTCCGTAAAGAAGCAACACAATCACTTCAGTTTGTCCTCTTAACGTAGGACTATCGTCGCTGAAAATTACAGGAGTCCTTCTCAGAAAGGAACCACTACCCTGTGAATCAACATCACTATCGCCAGTCTTGGAATGGCCCAACGGTGCCTATTGTCCTATTTGCACATGTTTCTCGTGGCGAGGTGAGGTGGCGAGGTGCGGTGTGGCACGACACAGGTCTTGTCCCTGTCACACTGGCACCCCAGAGGCACGGGGCCCTGTTCCTGAGGACGGCCCTGTAATGTCTGGCCTCATCGGATCAGCGCTGGCTGCGGCCCCCACTCAGGTGACAACCTCTATCTGCTCTGGCTCTATGATGGCCCCGCTTTGCTTCTGCCACTGGGCCAAAAGTACACTCCCATTTACCCATAAACTGCCTACCCACACACACACACACACACACACACACAACATCGTGCACCATACACAGCATTACACACATGTACACACTCACACGGTACACTGTGTATTGTACACACAAATGCACAAAGGATACTCTCCTAACCAAACATACCTTATCATGTATCTCATAGTGTCCAACCATAACACTTTCCTATAGAGACAGATACATAATCAACTGAACGCAACAAGACTTGTCCACAAGAGAGCAAGTCATTACAATTTATTAATTAGACATTCCTGGCCTTGCTGCTTAAGGATGTACCACAAAATGATGGACATATCCATTAAAAATGAACACATTATAGCAATTTCTTACATTCAAATTTGAATTTGATGTCAGGGCTATCAGATTGACCATGCTAAGACTATAACAGAATTATCATGCAATTTCTGCTGTAAAAACGGTAGCACACAGTTGTGTCTGAAATAATTGGAAAAAGTTCTGAAATTAATCAAGATGTCCGATTGCAGCTGTGTCAACTAATATAAAATCTAACATAAAACAGCTCTCTATCTGTTCGTTAGTCAAGGTGTCACGGAGCAGATTTACCAGATTCTGTTCATTTATGGGGGAAAGATCTGTCATTCACAGTGAAAGCAAATCTAAGAAGCAGTAGATCTGTTCTGTGTGTGATATTTCTATGCTTTCCATTTTTAAGTTTCATTTTTGATCTTTTACTTTGGGTTTTGTACACCAGCTTCAAAACAGCTGAAAATACTATATTAGTGGTTATGGAAAATATATTTCTCAGTGGTTTAGATGGTACAACGATTCTCTACACTATACTTGCTTGTTTTGTCGAATAAATTGAAATTAGGTGAACTATTAGAATTTTAGCAACCAGGAAACGGTGGAGACATTTCTGCATAGTGGATCTTTAAGAATGAGCATTGACATGTGCTTTGAAAATGTGGAAACTATGCGTAATCTGTAGACAATATAATAATATGAAACAGTTTCACATCATTAGAACAAAGAGGGAGGAAGAAGATACTACTGGGAGAGAGTGCGTTTCATCTACGTCAACAACAGGCAAGTGGTCAACGGGATGATGTATATGGCAAACCCAAAAGTCTTCACCCCTGTTTCATAGGAGGGAGAAATGAGCCATATTGTCCCATTATAATGCCATAAATCAGTTTTTTGTGGAAGTCTGACAGCTTCTTATCAGATGTAACCTTTTCAAGCCTCCATTAGGAGCGCTAACATTTTCAACTCTGACACATTTGCAGTTTACGAATTGCACAGCTGATTAACTTTGGGTAGAAGCGAGAGAGTGGGCCGGCGATCACGCTCATTTCCACAAAGGCCGTTCATCGTCCTGTATGGTGTGGTGGTGGGGGTGGGATGAAGCCGGAATCTAATTATTTAGTTCTACACTTGCCCTTTTAATCTGTACCAATATCATATCACAATGACTGGAAAAGGCTTTTGTTGTGGAAAATGAGATTTTGGGGGTTTGTTTAGCCGATGCATTATCATTTAGAGATAAAGTGAGATGTGTTGGTAAAACCGAGGCTACATTATGATTTACTTGAGTGTCTGGGAAATGATTGAAAAATGTGAACTTGGCGATCAAGATTTCACTGTGGTCATTAAACAGACAGGCCTAAAGAATAATTGGACAACAAGCGTCAGATAGATGGAGGGAGAACGGGTATCAGCACTTTGTATCCCCCTGTCAGAAATGCTGCTTTTAAGTAACACCAATGGCCAGATCAGAGGAGAGACTCTGGCATCCCAGACGGACATTCACCCCTCAGCCCAGTCCCCTGTCCCCTCTCAAAGACACGATACACACATCATTCAGAAGAGACCCAACAAGATGGCCTAAATCAATGAGTCAAACAAAACCATTACAACCCGTATCGTATAGCATTGTAAATCATGACAGACCGCCAGAGCACATTCAGATACACAAACAAAGGCTAATTGCCAACCAACGTCTGCATAATAAATGACTATACATCTAGAACAAACACATCCCCACCACCCAGCATTTATTAGGAAACCTTTGCCAACAATTGATTTACATTATCATGGAGGAACGACGGGGGCAGTTCCTTAGGAAACCCACTTCTCCTAAAACACACAGGAGGCTCATTATTTGTGTAATATTCAATGGCAGGTGAATAATTTTTATGCAACTCTGGATAGTTGGGGGAGATTGATAACTCAATTATTTGCCCATTCAGTAGGCTGCCTCTGTCGCTCTCTCTGCCTGGCTCGGAGTCTGGAACGCCAGCAGCAAAAGATTGATGGGTAGAGGAGACCAATGGCTGCCGTGGCAATGCCGTACCATCTCATCCAGGCACTGGGCCTGAACACGCCAGTCTCTTCCTCCGTTCGTCTCGCGGAGCCTCATAGCGAGGCTCAGCGTCATTACCCTTCACTCCGCTGAAGAGGGGTTTATTATGAGGTTAGTGTGTTGGCAAGACTATTGTTTGGATGATGAATGCTGTTGGTGAGGGCTTTGGAGGGAAAATTAGTTATGTTGTGTTTTCGTTTCGAGGAAATACACAGCCGGTGCTCCCTTTTTAAGGCTGGAGGGCAAACAAAGAACAATTAAAGCGAGCCCTGTGTGCTGAAGTTCGGTTAAAAAGCAGGGAGGGAAATACATGAAAAAATAAGCAAATCACTGGAAACGTCAGTCAGGAGTAGTGAAGTCATTCCACAATGTGGCGGTGGTATTACAAGGTCATGTAGAAGGGAAACCAAAGGGCTGGGACTGCCTCCACTGGAACCGGTCTTTGAAGAATGGGTGAATGAAGGAATGGACAAACACAAAGGCCCTCAGCCCTCCAGGACCCGTCACATGAAATGATACCGCTAATGAGAAGAGAAGGGAGGATGATGTCACCCCATCATTCTCTCTCCCTCCCTCGCTCCCCTTCTCTTGTTCGCTCTCTCGCTCTCTGGCTTGACATGGTTGTGACTGCAAACAATGCAGTGACCCAAAATTCATTGCCTTCCTCCCTTCGACACACACACACACACACTAAGTGCAGGGGCAGCTCATGCCTCTCAGACTCTGCCATGCAGGCCTAACAACACGAGGGAACGCATTCAAAATGTCAGCAGTAAATGTCAATTAAAAATTACAAGGGTGCTGGGAAAGGTGGGGTCTGAAGAAACTGACATGTTTTTTGACACGGCAGCGTTTATCTGACCAGGCTGTTGGCTGACATGATGGGATCTACACTGTCAGTTCCTTAACGCACCCCGACAAGGCCACTGCACTGAATACCAATGAAGACAGGAATGGACAGATATCTTAGGTTCTTAGGCTTAGAGATGCCATCTTCCAATCAGTTTATCCGTTTTGTATTCCATAACTCTAGTTTAATACCAAGAGCTTCTGTTGAAGCAGGTAGACGTTCCACAACCGGCCGTGATTGGGAGTCCCATAGGGCGACGCACAATTGGCCCAGGGTTTGGCCGGGGTAGGCCGTCATTGTAAATAAGAATTTGTTCTTAACTGACTTGCCTAGTTAAATAAAGGTTAAATTAAAAATAAAAAGATGGGTAAGTACTATTGTCCTCTCAATATAACAATAACAGACTACATGTACTTTGGGCTGGGCACAGAGGCGAAGTCTCAGTCGTCTGCTGTTATTGCTGCCGTGTCGTGCTGCCTGTGGTACTAATCATAGGACCTAATAGGAATAAAAGACCCGTCTCTCAAACTTTGACTCGTATATCATGTCAGATTTGATCGACTGAGACAGTTTTCATTCAAGTGTTTTCTCATTAAAACGCCATTCATCCCCTCATGGTCTCGGAATGTTCTGGAACCCGGGCCAAACTTTTTTTCTGGTCAACAACTTTCTTAAAGGGGCTTTAATGAGGCCCACTAAAAATGGCAGCCATCAAAGATGGTCCTTCGAGTGTCACACTCCAGTGACATTGGGTTCTTGGGGTCGCCAACATTATCAAATGCCACAGAGCTCAGAACATTTCTATCCCCCCTGCCTTTGGGAAGCATGCCATTTCCAAATAAAACTATATTAGACTGAGAAAATAAAACACATTGTTGATTATGACCTTGGCATCCTGCTAGTCGCTTTCATTTCACTGCTCAGTATATTGTTGAATCCTCCTCCCTGGAAGGCAGATGTTTGGTTAGATGGCATCTGTTAAGTCAATCAGGAAGTCATTTGTCTATACACATGCTTAACGCTCTCCTGCTGTAAAACTATTCCACCTCAGTTTCCTAATTTACCTTTTAATATAAATATCGGTAATATCATCAAAAGAATCCAAGTAGTTATATTTGTGACATACGAGACTGACAAATTGCTGTCAATTATAACTGTCATTATCACACTGCTGGAAAACAGATTAAATCATATTACTTCGCCATTATGACCTTTTAGACAAAGTGACAACTATCAGTTAACCAAACAAATTAAGGCTGTTCTCTCTGCAACAGCCTCTCCACACAGCCTGGCTCTGCCTGGTCTCTGGACACAGCATGGGGTGGCTGGAACCTTCCGGCACTGGCCGCCATATCACTGTGTGTCAGCGGGCCGTCACAGCTGAGTGGGGCCAGGGTTGGGGCTGTAGTGGCCAAGTTGTTTGGAGGGGGGTAGGAGCGCTGGGTGTGACCTTTCAGGCTCGGTGCATTTGGAAGCCATGGTCGAGGCAAGGAGAGATAGGCCACGCGCGAGCGCTTTCACTCCTCAATTCTATTCCGCCATGCCCTGACACAAAACACACTTGGGTTGTTGTGTCGGTCACTTGGTTACTAAACCTGTAAGGTGGGGTCTCCATGGCGCCTGGCACTATGGAAGCCGTCAACACGGTGAGTGAGTAAGAGAAGCCCTACTGGCCAGGCAGGCGGGCGGTCTGGGTGCTCAGAGGGACGATATGGGTTTATTTGAGCCACAACGGTGTGAATGATGCTCTGGTACACATCATAGATCATTTCACCAGTACAACCCAAGGACTACGGATTTCTACTTGAGCACCATTTCTAAATTTGCTGACCAGATGAAAAAAATACTTATCTTCTGAGAAAGCAGAATTCACAAACGGCTGTTTTACAGCCCCTCATTCCTCACTTCCCCTCCACTGTCGCTACAGTTTGTTTTAAAACGAAACTTCGTTAACTCCTCCAGGGAGACGCCGTGGGCCTGGCTTCCCTCTCTGAGACTCCCTGGCAGATGCCTGGAGTGTGAGTACTACTCGGAGACAATGACAAGAGGTCCTGTGTTGTATGCAAGGGCCTCTACACGAGGCCGGCAGCACGCCTCCGTTCCTCCCCGGGGTGGGACTCTCCAGCCCCCCTCCCTCATTCCTGTCCAGGGGTTCTCATGACAACAGAGTCAAAGGGATTAATCACCCTTCCGTTTCACCGCGTTTCCCTTCAAACAATGTGTTGTGTAGTCTGGAAAACAATCCAGCCCCAGAGACGTTTCTTAATGGAAGTGACTTTGTAATTTAGTCCAACTACACGTACGTCCATGCAGCGACCCTCTTCGGGAGGAAGTGGGTAATGTTACACGGTGGGGATGTTTGGAGTGGATATGACCTGCATTTGAAGGAAGTTGTTCTACACACAGCTATATGACCTAGGCGTGACCTACCTTCAACAGACAAAAAAAAAAGGTGGGAGCGGCTAATGATGTGAAAAGGGGTTTGATTGGAAGATGTTAGAAAGTGTACTGCAAGCGTAGTATACTGCAGGTTTGGGTGGTTTTGCCATGCAGTGTGGAAATCAACGAGAAGACGTACCTGTTCCAGTAGCTCCAGAACTGCTCGTTCAGGTAGGTGCGATGGCTGTGGTCGTCCCCAAACGAGGCCTTGCTCTCAATCCAGTGGACAATATGGCCTTCCACAGCTGAAACAAGAAAACACAAAAAAGGTGATAGATCTGTGCATTTACCCTGGTCTAACCATGCCTTTACATTCAGGCCTAAGATGTTTTCCAAATGAGAACAGTCCTTTAGAATGTCTATCCACCCAATATAAAAAAAAAAACACAAGTGGATTGTTTAAACTATAATCATATTATAGTCAGCTCTAATCAGCCAGTATAAGCAAGCAAGCAATAGAACTAGCATTTGGATGAGGACATGTGACATTTTCTTGCTAAATAGACCTTGAAGCTTTTCAGTGACATCAACTAGAATGGAAGGGGAATGTGTATTGTTATTACAAAGGCTTGACACTTGTAATCATATCCAAAAGAGCTGTAAAGGCTAGCTATTTTAGCTAACTGACCATAGCAGTTACAAGTGAAAATGAAATAACACCGCTGACATTTATCGTGTAAATAAATACGTACCGATTGGCACCTCCAGAATAATGTCAGGCGTCTTGTCATAACCTTTGGTTCGCAGTTGGTTTTCATCTGCAGAAATCACAGTAATTTTAGCATTTTGACATTTCCCCATATTATAGTCCTTGAAAGACCTAAAGAAAAGCTGACACTTATTTGGTGACAGCATGCAGTGATATAGTGCAACATTCATAATGTTGTATCCACTCAAAAGCATTGGCTTGGTTTCTATCTTCCCTAGATTGACCTTTCAGAAATCCAGTAGGTCTTTCACACCAACCAGCATAGTTTATCCAAGATGCCTTTCTTTACCACCGCAGCACACTGATAACAAAAGCTCAGTGTTGGAAAAGCACCAAGACACAGCCGAGGACAGCAGAAAACAGTGAAACCATTAGCTACATCTGACACTTGTACTGCCACTGCACAAAATGTATAAAGCCTGGTAGTTACTCCACTCTCCACAGCTCCACTAGCAGCAGCAGTAGATGGGATGGTGGAGGTATAAAGCCTGGTAGTTACTCCACTCTCCACAGCTCCACTAGCAGCAGCAGTAGATGGGATGGTGGAGGTATAAAGCCTGGTAGTTACTCCACTCTCCACAGCTCCACTAGCAGCAGCAGTAGATGGGATGGTGGAGGTATAAAGCCTGGTAGTTACTCCACTCTCCACAGCTCCACTAGCAGCAGCAGTAGATGGGATGGTGGAGGTATAAAGCCTGGTAGTTACTCCACTCTCCACAGCTCCACTAGCAGCAGCAGTAGATGGGATGGTGGAGGTATAAAGCCTGGTAGTTACTCCACTCTCCACAGCTCCACTAGCAGCAGCAGTAGATGGGATGGTGGAGCGTCATAAAGCATAAAGAAAGGGACAGAGACTTGGCATTACAGCCGCTGTGAGCCTGACCCCTTCCTGCACGGGCCGCAGCCATTGTCCTTGACTCCTGGCGCGCTTCGCCCATTATCCGCCCAACACCTGATTTAAAACTCAGTCTGACCAGGTCATTCAATTCCGGGGGCCTGCCTCTTCGTCACCAGCCAAGCTCGACTAATGGGCCAGAAAGGGGGACAGAGCGGAGAGTGGTCTCGAGGTGGAGGGTTGAGAGAGGAGAGGCGAAGGTCTGTGGCAGGCAGCCTACAGCCAGAGGCCCATAGTGGTGGTGGAGGGGCGGTGTGGTCTCTCTCCTAACACCTACAGGGCTGTTGACATTGTCATGCAGCGCCAATCCCCTTTTTACATCACCTTTGATTAAAATGAATGGCCCGTCCCGACTGTAGGGGAGCTTATTTCCAATCCATTTATCAGGCTAGGTGTCGTGAGGCAGGGCTGCCTCTGTGGCCCCTAACGCCATGCTGAGGCCCCTAAACTCGTGACAGTTTTAGAACAGTCATCCACGCAGGCCTGGAGGAAGGTCAACACTCCAGGCCCAAATAAATGATATCGTCTTAATGACAGAGGGAATTACTTTTTTCCCCCTTCATCACTCATCTGACCGAGGGGATTGGATGGGGGAAATTTCCCTCGAACAATTTCACACCTGGACACTCACTACCTTAACCTAGACTATCTGGACAAGACAATAGTGGATGGGAGGGAAGGCCACAATAAAGTAGAAAACACATTTGAAAAGCCTCTAGCGTTGCTTGAGGGGAAATTACCAATTGTTATGGTCAACAGTGTGATTATGGCTAAAAACAGACTAATGCTTAAAAGCTAATACAACATTAAAACCAGGGCATTTGTTTGGATACTTGCATTACATGAGTATTTCGTCCAGACTCAGAAACATGTTACTCAACATGAATTCAGCTATGTGGGTTGTGTTGTATAAGCAAAACCCTTTCCTAGAATAATCTAGTCATGAGACTACAATACTGAAGATGAACACTTAAACAGCATTAATATTAAAGGAACAGATACTACTTCATGTCTCTCCACCCCATTCAGGAGGAGGAGGAAAATAAATCTGAGCAGAAACGGACCATTTTGTAAAATGTTCTAAATGAAAGCATTTGAGTGAGGAAACCTGAGTATCAAACATTAGGTCAGTATCTTTGAAGCTCTTATTTCATCAAATATTCATACTGGGCTAGCGCATGAATTAAACATACAGGGTATTAGATAACACAGCTCCTGGTTGTTAGTAAATCAATGGGAGATAACACCCACTACATCACTCGTGTCCACATTTCCTTTTTTAACTCTCCTCCTGTGAAAAAAACAGAACGCATGGCCAGATTACTTTAGCTAACTGTTGTGGTGTGTGAGAGAGAGCTGTAGTCTTACCTAAGAAGGACAGGTTTCTCTCCTTCAGTTTGTCACGTAGGAGCACCTCGGCCTCCTGGCCAATAGCACTAGGGGTGAATGGTTAAGGACATACACCCACCAGCACTCAGTCACTTTTACTCACTTTTCAAAGGATAAACACGGATGTCGCTCGAGAGTCTAGATCAAATCTAGCACATACTGGTTGTGACTCATAGCCTGAGAACACATTGTAATGGCACAGCATTTACCACTCATTAATGATAAGTCCAACTGCATTCGAGAGAGAATAACAGTTTCCCTACAAATCCATCAAATTCCACTGCACCTGGGAGGTGGTTGCTATGGAAACGACAATCCTCCCTTAAAAGGGTTGCTGTGGCAACAACGTGAGAGTGTGCGTGAATTAAGAGTATGTAAGGGTGTGCGTATGTGTTACTACAGGGACTGAAGTTACCCATCAACCTGACATCGGATGAGACATGCTAAGCTATGTGCTGTATATGCGTATCGTACCCAACATAATCTGAGCAGTGGTTTTATGGCCATCCATCAAAATTAAACAACAAATCTGCAGATTACAAAAACTCACTTTTCTGAGGAAACAAAATGTTGAGCAAGTGCCAATTTGGCAAAACGCATTCAGCTTCTGGACCGTACTGCTCATAAAAATGAATAATCAAAAACAAACAATAAATGTGCCTTTAGAATAAATGCCATTGTGAATTAAGGGAAACTGTGGAAAGCATTCTGCATTCATGAAGGGGCAGATATATGCATAATTAGCTTTTTTGGCAAAATGCTAAAACTCCTTCAGGCATTAAACCGCCCCACACCACCCACCCCCACACACACACACACACACACACACACACACGATTAATACATGCATGCCCTGAGTGACACACGCAGCAGAGCCAATCTTCTGATGTCCACATGGAGCCGTTCCAAAAGCACATAGGAGTGGGGCGGTTATCATGAACTGGCCGTGGCGGAGTGAGTGAATGTGAGTTGACGCTGGAGGGAGGAGGGTGAAAGGAAGGTGAAGAGGGGGGGGGATGAGGACGGAGGGCAGGATGGGACAGGGTTGACCGCCCCTGAACAGAGAACAAGCCCCCACCACACCCCGATCCTTGCCCCACGCAAACATAGCACTCCCCAGCTGCTTGCCCCTAAATATTCAAATAGACCCCCCCCAATTGCACCCTCTTGCTGCCCCAACCCACGCCTTCCTATCTGGGAGAGAGGGAAAGAGAGAGGAGGTAGTGGTGGTGGTGACCTGGCATTGACAGCCCATGACTGCCCATCTCCCACTCTCTGATCACTGGGCCTGCACTGCTGCACTGATAGGGAGGGAGAGACAATGATCAAGTGAGAAAAAGAGAGAGAATGAACAAGAGTGTGATAGAATAAGATAAAGAGAGAAAGAGAGGGGTAGTAGCTAGGAGGGCTATATTTCATGTGGCAGTGACACGCCAAGAACTCTCCATGGTGCTGATAACTCGGACTGCTCTCTTTACTGAGCAGGCAGGTGAACAGGCAAACAGGGAAAGATCAATGTAGCATAATGGCAGTAGAAGACACCTTTCTAATGGTAGAAAGTCATATTTGCCAAAACAACATTCAATGTACTCTATTGCTGATAACTCAAACAATTATTTTCAGGGGCCCAGAACAACTTCAACTTTGCTTAATTTCTCGACTTACAGTATCCCCCTTCCTGGTCCATTTGTTCTATTGGACTTGTCACATTTCAAGAGCCACTTAACCCACAGGAAGTAAATAGAAAATGGCTGTGAATACGCATGCCTACCCCCTTCCTGTGGCATAGAACATTGGGCCTGATTCACTCTGTGAACAAGAGAAATGCATTTACATCAGCCGCCTCCTCCTCTCCTCCACCCCTCCTCTCCTCCACCCCTGCAACGGGGACGGTGGCGAGTCAGGATGAAACACTTCCCCTCTGAAGCAGAACTTTTATGTCAGGTAAAGCCAGACACATCTCATCCCCTTCAATAGCTCCTCGTCAATTTCAGGCTTAACATTTATGGGTAAGGATACTGTTTGATGCAGTCTACCAGTGGTCCATAACAGCAGTCATTTATTGTGCACTGAAAAGAGGGGGAAGAAATATTACAACACCCAGGCAGGGGGAAGGAAGAAAGAAGCCCACACACCCGTTAAAAAGGGTTGGGAATCATGCTTAATATTTCTGAATTTTAACTCACACACGCAAGACTTGCTACAGGACATTAAACATGAGATAGATACAGTACGGATTCATTTAGAACTAATAACACACATTCACTATTTCAGTGATAATTAAATTACGTTGTGTGGAATTATAATGTTATTTGCTACAGTATAAACGTATAACTCAAATACCTGGTAGACGTGATTGGCTAAAGCCTGGTCTGGAATCAAAGACGGCTCCCGTAGCATGTTGTTGAGGACTTGCTTGGAGGCTGCGAGTAGGACAGAGAGAAAGCCAGCAGACAAACTATCGTTAGTCATCCCAGTCCCAACAACGCCCCAATCCAAATACCACAAACCTTTTAGAAATGTAACAGTGACTGAGGAGATACAAAGGTGGAGGATCAACAGAGTAGATAAACACCAAGGTCAGGTTTACCATAATTTACCCTGCTGCTGCCAGTGTTACTGCAGTATTTCTAGCCTAGTCCATCGACCTGCCTGGCTGCTTGGAGCCTACTGAGATTTTCCATAGATAAAAGTTTCACTCGAGAGCACAGGAGCCCCATGTAGTTTATCTACGTTATGAATGATGACTATTTTGCCTCTCTCATCCCCATTCAAGCTCTACTAACATTATAAATCAGTGAGCTGCAAGCCGTCGGATTGATTCCCTATTACTGCAACAGCAAAAATTCCTTAAATCATTTTTTAAAAGATCGGGATTAAATGGGTTGTATCATTGTGTGACGAAATGGTTGAGGCGCGCCATTCTAATGATATATACACACGATCGTGACAGACTCACTGCATTACTGACAATCTCGGGAATGTTTCTAATCATATTTCAGACGTGAATGGATCCTGTCCAAAAACACAGCTAGCTAGGGAATCTCTACCGGAGATGTGTAGGTATATAGGTAGATAGGGCTGAAGACAGGAAGTCTAATTTGAAGGGTTTATAAAAAAGGGGAGGAAGAGGAGTGAACAGCGTCCAGTGAAATAAAATCGACTTAAAAGGACTGTGGTTTTATAAGACCCGACTTCCTATATAAGCCTCTATTAAACCAGAACCTTCATTATGACGAGATCTTTGCTAGAACACATAAAACGCTCAGAACCTCCCTCCTCCCCTCTCTCTTTTCCTTCCTTCATAGATGCTAGTCTTCTTGTGTACTATCACACCCCCGGCAGAGGAAGAACAAATATGATCCCTCGTCTGCTCTTCCCAGTGCTGAGAGAGAAACGAGTGGAGGGAGAACAAAGCCCAGTCAGCACTCCCCTCTCTCTTTCCCTCCCGCTCTCTCTCTCTCTCTCTCTCTCAGGGCTGTGCTTTATGTCTCTGCTCATTTTTCTCAGAGATTGGTACCTTCACACGCAGATCCATACCATGCTCCCGCGCAGACAGTGCCGGCAATGAAGAAAGAGGGTTATATTTTCCCCTCGAGTTAGGACACCTCATGACAAATGATAATGGATAATCAATACAGTGGGAAATATGAGGCAGCAAACTTGATGAAGCCGAGAGACATATTACTCGCCAGCAACACTCGTTTCTCTTAACAAAGTCACTACTCGACTGTGCCTAATAATCTGAAGGAAAATCAAAGCACCCACAACCACATCAGCAATATTGGCAACTTATCCCACTTTAATGGCATTTTGATTGATCCCCCCCCCCTCCCCTCCTAATGGTAGTTTTATAGATTTGACGCTGCTTCTGCGAAACAGTCATGTGTAATAAACGTTCCCGAAGGCAAACGGCCACCACTAAAGCTCTTCTTACTAGCACTCATAATAGGAGGTTGACCATCACCACATTCTAGTCTCTCACATACAGTAATACGACACTAACACGTATACAGTTTAGCAATACGCTAACATGCTCCCTTTCCCTCCCATCTTGTTATTCATTCGCTATTTTTTCGAGTAGCCATGATAAGTGTTTGTTTCTTTTCGTGGTCTTTTTTGTTGTTGTTGAGAGATAGGGTTATAAATAGCCATAAAGAGGGCGACCTTGGAGCTGACATTGTGGAGTTTCAAGCCAAGCAATGACCTGATGAAAATGGAAGACCAGGCCGCTAATAAATCAGGCTGCCTTTAAAATGACTTTACCCTAATGCTCATTCATCACAGGCCGGCCTTAATGCCATTTGCAGGCCGGGAATCGCCCGCCATGCGCCGTGCGCAAACACGGCAGTAAATAACAACAGGGCCCAGCCCAGCATCCCCGTCTCCCTCGCATCGCTGCAGCCTCTGTCGAATATCAGCATACATTTATTCAAAGACACCCCCGCCTCGCACAGCACTACATACCACGGCGCCGTGAGCTGCACCACCACACACACACAGAAAGAGACACATACACAAAGAGAGAGACGCACAGACACGCACACATAAATACATACACTAGATCATCACAAACACACAAAATGTTCCAGCCACACATGCAGAGAACAAAGCCTGCAGCATGACTTTACACCTTGTAAATATACACCGAATGTATTGTAATTGTCCCATGTTGGCATCAATTCTGACTGAGGTATCATATCATCAACATCTAAGGCGCAGGAGTGGGGAGGAGAACATTAGAAAGAAACACTTCACCTCCCATTGGGATTTGCTAAAGAAAACAGCTAGCGTAAAAGAAACACACCACAACATCCCGTTTAGTCGAGCTTCCAACGCACAAAACAAAAAGCTCAATGCTACAAGGTAGCTGTAACCACAAGAACGTAACTAGTAACCCTGCTTGATTTCTCTTCCCTTACTCATTTCATTTGTATCATCTCCCCCCCTTGTTCCAGTAGGGTGAAAAAGTCATTATGCGAAAGAAAAAGAAGAAAAAAAAGCTCATTAGAAGGCAACATTTGTTGAGGGAGGACCGTTATAAACAATAATGGATGGCGGTCGTTATTGCCCTCGACACTGATGAGCTCCTCAGCAAGTTTGTTTATTAATTAAAAAACAGAGTCCTTTTTTTTTGTGTCCTCATAGGGGACCAAGCCCTGCATATCCCCCCACCCGAACCCAACCACCCCCTCATCGTTCCCATGCACAAGCCATTGAGCTGCGGAAGGACACTCGTTCATCAAACGTCACGGAGCAGGAAAGAGACGGCTCCTGATAATGTGCGCTGTTAAAGCTGATTTTCCATGATGAATCTCGGAGCATATAAATTGGCTAATATCTGAAAACATTTACAGATACTGGAGGAATTGACTACTTGTGGGACATGATAGATGAGCCCCAGACACTGGCGGACAGCTCGGCAAATCTCCACGGCTACCTAAAGCCCTCATTTGATTTTCCAATTTACTCCTTTTAAAATGTATCCTCCCGCTTTTATAAAAAGAAGACGAGAGAAGGAGAGAGAGAGAAAAAGTGTGTTGTTCCTCCTGCTATGTGTATTATGGTGCTGGGTGGTATCGACAGCGCAGGAGGAGCAGAGCACCAGAAGGGGTTGCTGGGGCAGAACTGATCTACTTCCACCTGATTTTCCCTGATAGCACTGAAATGAAAGTGTGCGTATGGTTGGGCTGGGGTGGCTCTACCATACAGAGCTCTTCCTGGGTCAGGCCATAAGACTGCAGCAGGGGCTGACTTCAGTTCCTCTGATAAAAAGGAGTAATTAGCATACTTGTCAAGTGAGGTGCCACACGCCTGCTTACCTTGCCCACAACCCCCTCCTCCTCCGACTCTTTTTCTTGCTTCCTCCTTGCTAATGAAGTGCCCTGGCTCTCATTATTCAAAACAAAACGGATGTATGAATGTGCGAGTCTTGCTCCAGCACCAATCTTGGTCATATCTTGTGCAAACAGGAGGGAGAGAGAAGCCCTTCGTGACAAATAGGGGAGAAACCATAAAAGTCATAAACAGGGGGTCTAAAGCTACATCCATTTTGTGATCAACAAATTAAATCAATGAAACATGAAATATGTTGAAAACCATGGACATTTTCCAGAAATGTTAACATCTAATGTAGGCGACATAACCTTGCCTACATGGTTCTCTGGTACATGGTTCTCTGGTGAGCGAACATGACAATAAATCTTGCAGCGGTCCAATTGCATAGTTAGAAAACATGGAGCAGGAATTTAATCTGCTGGAAGGCCTTGGGAAAAAGGAAAAGGTCAAATAGCTAGCAAAATTGCCTCCTCAAAAAAGTGTATCTAAATCTAGAGGCACTTCAACTCACGTCAGTGGGGAGAATGGAGAGAGGGATGGAGGGAGAGAAGGGATGACAAGATGGGGGGGGGGTGAGATCCCTCAGTCTCCCTCTCTAATCTCCTAGTTAGTGACTGCTATGAGTATCATCATCATCATCATCATTATACATTGGCAAGCCTCAATACATTTAAGTCATGAGGTCAACTAAGAGGCGGCAGGTAGCCTAGTGGTTAGAGCGTTGGGACGGTACCAAAAAGGTTGCTGGTTCGAATCCCCGAGCTGACAAGGTAAAAATCCCACTGTTCCCCGGTAGGCAGTCATTGAAAATAAGAATTGACTTGCCTAGCTAAAGACAAAAAAGAAAAAACAGTGACCAATCAACATTTAACTTCAAACACTGTCTAGTCTTCATCATATTATGGATTAGAGTGCATGGATGTAGGTTTATGTATTCTACCTAAATACACAAAGCATCCCGATATTCTGAAGAAAATTCTTGAGAACAATTGTAAATTACGTGGACCTAGAATGGCAATACTGTCCTCTCTGTATAGTGCCGTTGTCTCTCTAGCAGTAAAGGAGAGTTTTCCTCAGTACTACCTGCCCCTCCCCTCTAGCCAGTCTGTCTTCATGAGACGAGGAACATTATGGATGTTGATATCATATTCAATACGTGACGAAACTGCTTTGAATCTATTGATTTATTTACATGCGCCACCAAATAGCCGCGCTATCGTCCTGCCTGAGTGATGCTCCCTTTAATCTTTTAGCAGGAAGAGGAGGAGAGAGGGGAGACAAACCACCAGCAAAACAAAACAAGGAAAAAGACAGAAAACAATTTAAAAGTCTGTATTGATCTGGCTGTAGTGATTGTACATATATTCCACAGTCCCAAAGGCCCAATTTCTGTGTCTCTTAAATGCAAAGGAAAGAGGAGAATAAGAAAAGGATGGCGCTAGTCCAAGGAGTCGCTCACCCAGTTGGGGGTAGATCCCTTATATAGGAGAAGTCTATTGATCTTTGCAGACTGCTCGCTCTCCTGCGACACACACACCACACAGTGTGTCCGGCGGGGGGGGGGGCAAATGATTGATACGCCTGCCAATAGCACTGAACAAACCTGTTAGCTAATTGCCAGCAAATACAATTATCCTAGCATTGTTTCATAATGGAAACACATTACATAAGTCTAATATACACACAGGGAGGTTCCAGATTTGACCGTGGAGCCTGTGTGTGCAGCGCTTCATTGCCAAAGGCCAGGCAGGTCACCACTGAGAGGGGAGGCGATAGAGAGAGGCTGTGTCAATTTCTAAGTCACACTCACACAGGCTGGCTAGCAGCAGAGAACCAGCTCTCTGCATGGGAAAGCTGCATGGATGACACAGCCTGACTATGTCATGTTTGAAGACTGGCTATATTTGTATTCATGAATGTATCTATTTTGTACAGTCTATACATCATCTGGCATTTTATTGTCAAGAGATTGAGAATATAGACATTATTCATTTTCAAATATTTCAAATGATTTGTCTTAGTCTTTACAATGTGGATGCTTGTCGTCACCACAAAGCTACATGCTGCATTACAGAAGCCTTACTAATAAGTATGCAAGCACATACGTGTGCAAATAAATATTGAAAGTCTGTTTTTACATCAAATGCATATCCATCGTAGCAAAGGTTCCTTTCACCTTCATGTGTGATCCCAGCATCTATACTGTACTGTAGGGATGGGTACTCTTATTTAAAATAGTACAATATCCCATCACTTGTGTGAGGACAGAACTTGGACTATGCGGATATCTGAAAAAAACAAAAACAAAAATATATATATATATATATATATATATATATATATATATATATATATATATATATATATATATATATATATATATATATATATATATGTCATGATACTATTTGAATAGAGAAATCATTTCAAATGCCCGTCCCTACCGTACAGCCTTTAAGAAGCTAATCTCACCTAGTTCCAGTGTTTGGGTTCTGTGTGGGCTGTGTCTCAGACAGAGAAGGCCTCGGTCTGCCTTGCTCTACACACTACTCCGGCTACTATTTTGACAGGCAGTGGATAACGGTGGGTCCAAAGCAATCACAGACTTGACTTTGACAAATGGCTGTGCTGTGGAGAAGTTGAAAATAACACACATCCACTTTAATCTCGTTCTTGATTAAATCGAAGGCGCTGTGTTTTGACACCGTGTGATTCACTCATAAAGCAACCCACTGGCACACACTTTCCAGGATGTGTCTATTGAAATGATGTGGAATCATTGTGTGTGTGGGATGTGTATGAGTGACAGACAGAGAGAGAGACAGAGAGAGAGACAGAGAGAGAGACAGAGAGAGAGAGAGAGAGGAGAGAGAGAGAGGAGAGAGAGAGACAGAGACAGAGACAGAGAGAGAGAGGAGAGACAGAGACAGAGGAGAGAGAGAGAGAGAGAGAGAGAGAGAGAGAGACAGAGAGACAGAGAGAGGAGAGACAGAGAGGGAGACAGAGAGACAGAGAGAGATAGAGAGAGAGAGAGACAGACAGAGAGTGACAGTGAATGAGAGGAATTAGAAGGAAATGAACACAGAACACTCATCTGAATGAATTAGGTGAGGTAAAGGATCCCAGAATCAAATGGTGACGATGTGAAGTCTCAAGGTTGAAAAATACCAACAAACCACACAAAAAAGTAGAGATACTTTAGAAAAAGAACCCTGCCAAACAAGCAGGCTAAAGTATGTCCTCCTGAACGTTTTGCATAGCAGGTCGTGTTTTCCACTGCATCAACGAAGGGGAGAATTTATGCTGCAACCAAGAACAGTCCAGGGACCTAGACTGTCAGCCAGCAAAGGCAAACATTACACAGGGGGTGAAGGACTATGAAATACCAAAAGACAATATTCTGTCCTCTCCTTTCTTCTCCTCAGAATAAGCAACAAGACAAATATACAGAGGCCCGACCGGTTGGGTTGATGTGCTGCGCATGGTGGAGCAGAGATGGACAGAGAGCAATTACCCTGGTGTTCACGGCTCACTTTGAATATGGCGGTGAATATTACTCATAAACCTTTTACAGGCAAGTCCCCCGAGCTCACTTAACAGCCCGTTTTAATCATCCAGTTGACACTTGGAAAATAACTAAATGTTTTTTCTTCACCCAGTGGCAAATTAACTCCTGGTTCGCCATCCTGTTGCTCTTTGTAATGTTACCATGTTATTGTGGGTTTACAAGGTATGTGGTAACTGTATGGATGGGCGAAGGAGGAGTATTGTTGACTGTGATAATCAAAATAATCACACAGTTTTCTATCATGTATATGGGTGTGATGATTTGTGCAACTTTTCATAGACTATTTGTTTTAGAGGTCGACCGATTAAATCGGAATTGCCGATTAATTAGGGCCGATTTCAAGTTTTCATATCAATCGGAAATCGGTATTTTTGGGCGCCGATTTGCTGATTTAAAGAAAATAATAATTTTACACCTTTATTTAATCTTTAACTAGGCAAGTCAGTTAAGAACACATTCTTATTTTCAATGACGGCCTAGGAACAGTGGGTTAACTGCCTTGTTCAGAGGCAGAACGATAGATTTTCACATTGTCAGCTCGGGGGATCCAATCTTGCAACATTAACTAGTCCAACGCAATAACGACCTGCCTCTCTCTCGTTGCACTCCACAAGGAATTACACGAATGCAGTAATCCAAGGTAAATTGCTAGCTAGCATTAAACGTATCTTATATTACTAGATATTATCTAGCGTGTCCTGCATTGCATAGTATCTGACTGAGCGGTGGTAGGCAGAAGCAGGCACGTAAACATTCATTCAAACAGCACTTTCATGCGTTTTGCCAGCAGCTCTTCGTTGTGCGTCAAGCATTGCGCTGTTTATGACTTCAAGCCTATCAACTCCCGAGATGAGGCTTGTGTAACCAAAGTGAAATGGCTAGCTAGTTAGCGCGCGCTAATTGTCGTTGTGTTGCTGGTTCGAGCCCAGGGAGGAGCGAGGAGAGGGGCGGAAGCTATACTGTTACACTGGAAATACTAAAGTGCCTATAAGAACATCCAATAGTTAAAGGTTAATGAAATACAAATGGTATAGAGGGAAATAGTCCTATAATAACTACAACCTAAAACTTCTTACCTGGGAATATTGAAGACTCATGTTAAAAGGAACCACCAGCTTTTATATGTTCTCATGTTCTGAGCAAGGAACTGAAACGTTAGCTTTCTTACATGGCACATATTGCACTTTTCCTTTCTTCTACAACACTTTGTTTTTGCATTATTTAAACCAAATTGAACATGTTTCATTATTTACTTGAGGCTAAATTGATTTTATTGATGTATTATATTAAGTTAAAATAAGTGTTAATTCAGTATTGTTGTAATTGTCATTATTAAAAAAAAATATATATATATAAAAACATTGAATTTTTTTTAATTTTTATTTTTAAAATCGGTCGATTAATCGGTATCGGCTTTTATGGTCCTCCAATAATCGGTATCGGCGTTGAAAAATCATAAATCGGTCGACCTCTAATTTGTTTATTTGGTATATATACACTTTAGTAATAATAGTATATTTTCCTGAAGTCTTCAAGACTATCAAAAGGTTTAAAGGGGTTGAATATTTCATGAATATTAAGGTTAAATAGGAATAACATTAGATATCAAAAAAGACATGAACGGTTAAAAAAAAAAATCTACAATATCTATACACATTCCATGACTCCAGTAATGTCAAGCCATGAAAGAAACAGACTAACCAGGATGCACCATGACTGGTTTTCAAACTGTCTACTCTCGCCTCATGTGTCCGTCAGCGCAATGCAGCAACCGTTTGCTTTTACTGCCACACTTTCCCCTCAATTCCATTTCCTTAGTGGAGCGCAATTGGGATGGAGGGAGGAAGAAAAAGAGGGAGGGTGGGGGGAGTAGGAGGGTAGATCAGGGGGGTTATAAATAACACTGATGAAATGAACTAGCATTGATCTAAACAGCAGTTAAGTGGTGGGTGGTCTTCCGAGTGCTTAATTGTCAGTCATCTGCCCCAGGTAGTAGCAGTGGCCTGTCTTTCATTAAGACTGTGTGGGCTGAACATCAGCAGCACTGCTGCTACAGCTTCCCTTTGGAAGGGAATTAAGACAGAGTGAACCA